>NW_011887776.1:233671-297264 GCF_000806365.1 Fopius arisanus
GATGGACCCCCCAGCATTGCAATAAAAACTTTGTTAATAAAAAAAACACCCCAGCATTGCGTGTGGCGCCCTCCCTCTCTTGGGGTGCAGTACTACGATGTCGCTGGGGTCACTCAACCCCCAGAACTCAACCCCAACAACACATAACCTCAAATAGCAACAACAAACATTGAAGAATGTTATAAATAATGTATCCCGCAAATCATAAAACAGTTTTCGTGTTGGATCACACTCCGTACTTTGGAATCTCCACAGAAAGTCCATTGGAGTTCGAGTGTTTGAAGGGTAGAGGACAAAATCAAATTCCTTTAGCACCAATTTGTAAATCATTATGGACAACGAGTGTGGAGTCATCGATGGAGTATTGTCGAATTGTCTGGGATTTATTTCCATCGGGGAAATTGGTGTGCATAAATCCACTGTACAGTAACGCAGTAATTGAAAATAATATTCATTCAATTTTATTATGATTTATCTAGGTCAGATTTGTTGTGAGCGACCATGCAGCCCACATTTTGAACACTTGGAGTCCCCTGCAGCAAAATTTATCCCACGTAAATAATTTTTCCTACCTCGAAGACGAAATTTCAATAACTCGAAATATAATTAATGATTATCTGTTGCAGATAATGAATGGAATGGCGATTATTGGAGTTCCTCCAAGAGGTCATCAACCAGGAGTTGATTTCTCGGTGATCCATGGTCTCAGAGTTGCTATCGAAGCGCTTACAGAATGCTCTGAAATTCAACACAGTAAAAAATCGGAGAATCCCACAAAATTTAAGAACAGAGGTCGAGTTATTTGTATCACCAGTGCCAGGGACAACATAAATATGAAGAGTTTGGAAAATATTTTTCTCAATCAATTGACGCAGCAGAACAAGATAGCTGCTGGATCAGATACGTAAGAGAGCGTTACCAATTGCATATATATGAATATTTAAATATGTACCCGTTACCGAACGTCAATGCACGTTCTCTGTTTTTTCCAGATCAATACCGATTAATCACTGTCACCTCGTCATCTTAAACATCTTTCCAGTGAACATAGAATCTCAAGTTACTAGCCAAAGTCCAAGAGAAGTACGTAATTCAATTTATCAATTGGTTTATCGTCGTTCCAATATAACATCTCAAGTCTTAAATATTAAAGTCCTTCTTTCATCTGTTGCATTGTTTAAATCTCAATATTTTATAATTAACAATAACAGGTTTCTCCATTACTCACCATGGAAGTGCATTCAATGAAAGCAACAGCCCTCCATTCCAAGCTGTCCCATCTAATATTATCTCACTACGACCTGGCAAGCACCACAGTCACCGGAATACCCATGAAAGAGGAACAGAATGCAAGTTCATCAGCTAATTATGATGTGGAAATATTTCATTCCCTCAGCGCTCATACGTCAATTTTAAATGGTACATGACAGGTTAAACGACTTTCTTCGTGAATCAACCTCATTTGATCAATGGTTTTAATAATTCAGGCAATCCCCAGGACTCAGCCCTCATAAAAACATTCAGAAGATTCGAGGAGGGCTCTGAATATGAAACTGTGACATTGAAGTGGTGCACACCAAGGGGCTGCAGTGCCTCGGAGATGCAAAATTGTACAGCGATGCACAGGATAACCCCTGTGGACGTAAATAGTCGGCCATCCTCGTGTCTCATCAATTTTCTACTCAATGGACGTTCCGTTATGCTCGAGATGGCACGAAAAAGTGGCGGAAAAACGATATCCCATTTGTTAGCTGCTCATGGAGGTGAAATATTCATTCATACGTTATCAACAGCGCGAAGTGTCTTGGAGGACCCCCCATCAATCAGTGAGGGATGTGGTGGGAGGGTCACTGATTATAGAATAACGGTGAGGGATGTTCTCTGAGGAACAACTGCTAAATACTTTTTATCAATTTTTTTATATAATTTTCAGCTCAATTTTTATTCAAGTAAAAATACTCCTTCCGAAAATAAATGTCTCAATTTTTTTTGTGCATCATAAAAAACTTGTCAATGCAGTAATATTCACTTTTTTCGAATAATTTATCAGGATTTTGGAGCCCTCATGAAGAGCAATATTTTGGTGCCACTTAAACGCTGCTCCAATGGAGAAGGGGATGGTACGTCAACACAAATGAGAGCAAGACTTGAGAAACACACGAGATACTGGCCGATGACGATTTCAAACACGCTGATATTTAATTTGAAGCAGGTTATAACTGTTTGAAATGCAAATTAATTATTTTTTCAATACACGTAATTAGGGGACGAAATTATTAATAGCAGCTTCGAATCTTTCAGATAATTGACCCATTGCCAGAAATAATGGTAAAAGAGGAGCTATCTAAAGACGAACTGGTTAAATGCAAACAATTGATCTTCAGTTTGCTCCAGCTCGAATCAAAACACGAGACCCTGTCATTACCGAATCTTGGTGGTGGCAGGGGAGGCAAGAGTGGGGTCCGAAGGGATGAGCATTATCGTTTATTGTGGGAGGAATTGGAGAAGCTTTTGAAGGCCCACGCTAGTACTTCTGCAATGCATGCTGAAGTGTTGAATTGTCTACTAGAGGTGCGCAATAAGGACGACAAGGACAAGGTTGAATTGGATCAAGCATTGAGAGAATTAGATAGGTAATGGAAATCAACACAAAAAACAAAAATTATTCTGGTTATTTACATTGAAATGCATTGAATAATTAGTAGCAATAAAATCAATCACTCAAAATGGAATTGAAAATTTTTCGTTTTCCCTTTCAGCCTTGGAAAAGAAGAGCCAACACGTGCCAGTGTAATTCGCGCAACGACAGACTCCCCAATGTCTCCACCTCCGATAACACCAACACCTCTAGCAAAACAACTACAAAAAAGTGGCACTCCAAAAAGCCTCCTGGACATTTGGCTCCAGCGTAGTGCCCCGAAAGAGAGACGACCTGAATTTCACGGACGTATCAACAGTGACGGATCAAAAGCCAAACTTTATCCCAATCTCAAAGATGCCAATTGGGAACACCGGGAAGCTATGCTGGAGGCATAAATCTCATCAATACACGCGAAGAGGCTCGGTATGTAAATATGTCACGTAAAAAATTGTCCACTCCATAATAAATTATGTACATAAATATCGCAAAGAAAAAACATCTCCGAATAAAAATGATGAATAAATATTTCTACAAGGAAAAAGAAAAATCTTTAAAAAATAAGTGAAACCCAGTGAAAAAGAGATACCGACAACTCCCATCTCTCAAACCCAATAAATCCTCATACACAAATATTTTTCACCGCCAATTCCCCCACCCACCAATCAATCGCAAAATAAAACGTCATAAACCCAGTGCAACGAACTATAATGTCCTTCTACCTACACGTATTCATTGCTCGCGTCTAGCCGACGTCTCGTTCAACGATACATTGACCCCCAATTGAAAACTACACGGACAGTTATTCCCCAGTATATCACATGTTAAACTGTTCCGCGATGGTGGTGGGGGGTTGAGACGATGATGAAAAAAGAGAGATGGCAATGTATACAAATACAAATTACACACAATGCTCCTTGCGACTGGGGAATGAGATGTGACGTCGGTTTACGTCTCAGCTATATATAAATCCAACGGTTGTATTTGTAGTAAAAAAAGTGGGGATAGTGGGAGGTAGAATTGGGCGAGTGGATGAAGGAGGTGGTGGAAAAGGACAAAGTGGAAAACGATAGAGTCGAGAGGTGGTGGAGAAATGAGGGACACACGGAGAGTGCAAGTGCGTGACGTAACGGTTCATTCATCCCGGGACAGACGATATCCCGGTCAATGGTAGGTATGTATTCACTTTGTAGTTTCCCCCACACACATACATTTATTCCCTCCCCCTTTCCTCCCATTTCCTCCCCTTTCCTCCCCTTTCCTCCCCCGCGATTCAATCCACCCCATTCCCTCCTTCCCGTTGCTATCCTTCGAAACCACCAATGCGTATATATGTGTATCAACACTTTGACTTTACATAACACCGTCTCACCGCATTTTGTGCAAATGTATTGGTCGCAAATGTATACTGATCCCTTAAATTTTTTTTTTTTTACTCAGTGTACCCCTTTTTCTCCTTCTTCTTTTTATCGGTGGGTTTCTCTTTCTCTTAGTAGTATGTTGTCGCTTTTGATAGCTGTCATTATCACGTGGGGACGATACACATGTTACAACTGTGACGATGGGTATTACGTCACGATGAAACGTACGGATATTTTCCGCTGTTCCGTGTTTTTCAATTCTGCCCGTTTATTTTTACACGGATGCATATAGTTTACTCATTCTGAAGCGAAATGCGAAATGCTGGTGAGAAATTTAATGGACGTGTCGAATTTTTTGAGAGTGTTATCCCAGGGTTAAAATTACGGTACGAGAGCAATTTTTTGGTAGAAAATATTGAGGGCTGTTTTTGCTTGAATTTATCTGCATTTTAATAACATTTTTGATGGAGGATACTTCGGTGGATGAATAAATAACATGATGCTGACCTGCAGGTGTATGAGCGTCGAAATCGGTGGATGAGTTGGCAGCTATTTTCGATGCACCTGTTATAAACCGGGCAAGAGCTTCAGCTGCTTGCAGTCCCATCGACCTACCCCTATTACGAATTCCCAAGTGAAATTATATTCCATGAATTTTTGGGATCTCCCCGTCCATCGGAGATCTACACCCAAGATATAAAACTCAATAACTGCATATAAAAGTGGATTTTAAAAATACCGGAAAATGGGGAATAGGCGATGGACAAGAGAGACGTGTAGGTCCGGTGGGCATCGATAATGCATGTGTTATTGATCGGCCACTGGTAGTTGGTACCGCGGGAAAATAACGATCCAAATGGCGAGGCTCGCCCTACAACTCGTCTCTATAATTCACCATCAATTTTTTTTACCCTCAAGGTAGACCTCCGGTTTTCTGCATTTAAATAATTCCAATCAACCATCTACATTTTCTCCTTTCAGTTGAAAAAACTCTAACAAAGCTGATGGGAATTGAAACAAAATGCAGTAGCAAAGCAGAGATAGAATAAAAATAATGCCCCAGCGGGACTTAGTTTGCAGGTCAGTTGAAAAGGTATGGAACACCATTGGCATCGACGATGAGCCCAGGCAACCCTCGTCACATCGTCAGGGGGCTATATACCAAGGGGCTTTCTACACTATATACACACGAGAGAACGATGGAAGCACGGTAGGCAGCTGCTGCCTTGGTAACCCAAGTGGAGAAGCTTGTCCCTCGGTATGTAGCCCCTAAGGGTCTTCTCCTGCCAGTGTACTCATCAACAATGACAAAGGGAGAAAGACAGGCCCTCGGAGCTCTCCCTCTTGACCCTC
This sequence comes from Fopius arisanus, assembly GCF_000806365.1. Classification (NCBI taxonomy): domain Eukaryota; kingdom Metazoa; phylum Arthropoda; class Insecta; order Hymenoptera; family Braconidae; genus Fopius; species Fopius arisanus. Next base: position 239,024 of record NW_011887776.1, read on the forward strand.
CAAGGGACACTATCCCATCGTCTTCAAACTGCTAAAAAATTTCTGAAAAAGAAAATGAAAAAAGAAAATGAAAAATAAAATGAAAAAGAAAAGGAAAAAGAAAATGAAAAAGAAAATGAAAAAGAAAATGAAAAAGAAAATGAAAAAGAAAATGAAAAAGAAAATGAAAAAGAAAACAAACACCGAGAACCACCGTAATATCACCCAGTCATCCAAGTCTTGATAGAGAGGCCATGGAAAATTAAATTATTCAATATTTCAGATAAAAATTAATGATAAATTGCGAGAGTAATGGGTATCGACGTGGACACGGGATACGCAATGCACTTTCAGTAGGTCAGACACGGAAAGAGAGATGAAGGGCACTGGGGTGTCGACGCCCCCGCCCAGTTGATGGTGAAGTCACACGAGCTACGTCACTCACTGTGCTTACAGATACCAACAAACACACAAGCCAAGCCTTACTCGTGACCTTGTGTTTTGTATATATCATCCGGTGCCTCTGTTCGTCCCCACCCACACCCTTCCGCCCTTCCGCCCATCCGTCCTTCTGCTCTTCCACCCTTCCACCCTCCACAACCCCCTCCTCGCCCTTTCTCTCTCCAGACAACCCCTTATCAACACCACTGCAATACCTCTTTTCACCCCCTGACTGGTAAATTCAATGCTTCCCTCTGCAACCCATCTAACCCCCCATCTCTCTCATTTCCCTTTCTCCCCCAATCTCCGGAATTTCCCCTCTGAGAAATTCCCCTGTCCCTTCACCCCCATCGACTCTTCCCCCTCATCATTGCCAACCAGTTGTTCAGTCTGTGACGTAACTCGTGGTATCACACAACCTGTCGACAAATTCTCTCTCTCTCTCTCTCTCCCTCTTTTCTCATCCAATCTACTCACTCTCCTTCTAACCATCAGCATTGCACTCGTTGCAATGCACACATGCACTCCTTCTCCCTCTCGATCCTGTCGAAATGGCATCCGGTTGTTCAGTCTCACCATCCACGGGGTGTATAGTTCCTCGTATTTAGCAACACTATCGCCGAATGACTACTCTCCTCCTTTGATATCCATTCGTCTCTCTCATTGGTCCGAATGGAATGCCGGGGAATCCCATGCGTCCGAGACCTTTACCTATACATACCCAATTTCAACGTCTAGACGACGAGCTCGGCACACTCACGTCTCTTTCTATCTTACTCGTTACACCACGCCCCTCTCATTCCCTCCCACTCACTGCTCCAGATATTATTGGGTCATTGTCCTACCGCTTTGTTTACATTTCACTGTCTCATTGAGGTAGGTTTGTTGTGGTGGTATTAATAGAAATTCTTGAGATTCACCGTGTAGTTTTTATTTTTTAAATAATCCTTCGCTACAGTTATTACGTCACTCCGATAATTACAATCATTATTATTTTCTAATCATTTTTTTTTTTCTTTTTGTTAACGCCAAATGGACAACCGCCGTGACACCCCATCATCAGTTTTTATTCTTATCGTAACGCAAAGTACGTGGGTTCTAATTGATTGGCTTATTTTGTTCGTTCAACGTAATTAATATCGTCGTTAATCATTGCATTCTCACTCATTATGCTGTATATTTTTTTGTTTATATCATGTTTATTCATAGGTACACGCCCGTAATCAGCGCACTATACGATACTACGAGCGGATGCTATTACGGAGATTTTTCGTCATTGATTCACACGAATTTCATTCACTCATTTTTCTCGTCGTTACGCTCTTTACAATTAATATCTTCTTGCTCTTATTACTTACGTTCGAACAACCAGTAATAATAATACTCGTTAAATAACTAATGAAAATGATAAATAAACTAGTGTTGTTAATGAATCGGTAGTTCTTGCATCTTGCTTATTTTCCGTTTTCCTCATAACTGCATTTTAAGGCCATAAGTGAAATATCTAAATTTATAGTATCCAGCGCTAGGATAATGTTTTGTGGTTTTTTTTTTTAAATCTTTACCTTTATATATATATAAATTGTTCCAGGATCCTAATACGAGGTACAATATGAGAAGTCTTTTTCTTTATTTATATATAATATATTTATTCATTTATTTTGTTTTATACTCATTCACTCTATTCCATCAGTTTGCAAATCGGTAAAACTTTCCCTTAAACCTTAAACATTTGTCATTTCCTCCTCAATGTCTTCTCCTTCGGCATTTTCCCCGTAAGCACATAAATTTAGTTGTGTATATATCACGTATCACGTTTATTTATGCATATTCAACCCAGGGGGATGTTGTCAGGCAAGTCGTTCCGTGGCAGTGCTCCGCACATTTTTATGTTTTTTTTTCTTTATTATTACTCTATATTTTTTCATTCTCCTAATCGCTACTTTAACGTTTATAAAAGCCTCCGCGCCCTGAAACGATCCCATAACCACCACTGGTTTTTTTTTTTTTTCATTTTCCCTGTTTTTCACCTGCATGAGATATCGTGCATTGCCAACGTCTATCTTCATTAATAATGATGGCATTATGCCATTCTGGTAGTTAATTTAAATCTTGATTTTTTTATTTTTTTTTATTATCATGATGAAAGAGTGAAGCTTTTGCAAATTGTGTGTTTTTGTAATCAGTGCTCTGGTAATGGCAGAAGAAAGAAAAAGGGGAGAAATTTGAGGGATGACAGGAGAAAAAGAGTATAAAGCTCGCCTTTCGACGTTGCTGCGCCAATCAATAGCGGAAATAAACGACGTTTCCCATCCACTTTCATAACTTCCGTCTGAGTGAAGTTTTGATGATAAGAGCAAAAGAAATGAAGTAATAATTGTTGAAGACCTGGTGGATCGATGCCATTGATTCTCGGAGGCATATGTACACCACTGGGTGGTGAGGGGGGGACTTATGTATGTATTCAATGCCCCATTCGGCAATTTCTCTCGATCGAAATGTTAATCATTGTGGAATGTACAGTTCTCCTCGAGTTGATAAGGAAAATACTACTCTGTCCGAGGGATTCCACTGATTTGAGAAATTTATGTGGATCCAAATACGAATAATTACAACGATTCAACATTGAACTTAATCGTCATGTTAATTCTATTGTGATTTAATTACTAAAATATCGTAAAAATTGTCCGTACGTGTTAACGAGAGTGGAGTTTTTGTCAAGTATTGAAAAATTGTGAATGTTTCTTTCTTTTTCTCTTTCAAGGGTTATTTAATGTCGTTAAATCGTGTCCAGAGGAAAATGGGACTTTTATCCGAAATAGTATGACCTTACAAATCGATTACTCTTCATCTAAAACAATCTGTGTAGTTTACGTTTAGGTATTATTACGTGTGTAATAAAAAAAAAGTCGCATGATCGTTAATGGCGAAGCATTACTTATTTATTTTTCGTCTGTTCAAAGGAGAGAAAGGAATAATAATTGTTCAATCACACGTCATCTGCACAAAAAAAAATCATACATGCGTTATTTATAGACTCGGAAACACATTCCTACAATTCTTATTCTCTTTTTTTTTTAATTTCTTTTCATTTCAGTTATGTACTTTTTTTCGGTTTTATACCTCTTGTATTTTTCACTCTTTCTCATTCAATTATTATGCAAAAATACTAGTTAAATCCCTGTACAGAAAAATCTCGACACTGTCGGCAATGTGTGTATGTCGGTGTGTGTATTTGTAAATGGATTTGTGTACTGATTTCATTATTTTTTTCTCATCATTTCACATCAAGCTTCGATGGACCTTTTTACTAATTTGTTAACTCTCTCGTAATTAATTGTTTTCCATTCGTTTTCTAATTTTTTACTTACAAGGTATTTGGTTTAACTCCATGCATAAGGACATGTAGTTTCATTTTTTTTTTCTTTCATTTATTGGTTTTTACTTCATCGTGTATGGTATATAAATTATGGTAATGATTTCGGTATTACAATTATAATTATTATTAATCATTAATATTATTATTTTATCATCGTAATCAGCTTACCGCCGTCGTGCCTGGTCACGGGTTGGTGCATTATTATTATTATTATTATTTCCATTCAACTGCTAGTAATTTTCATCATTTTTTATCCGGTTACGTTTTTTTTTGTCACTACGATCACTTCCTCACTCGATTTCTATTCTTCACGTTCGAAGTTAAAGAAATAAAAATGATAAAGTCAATGCTCTCAAATAAATCGTCTATCAACCAGTATCCCTCAAGACTCAATTACTCCATAATAAATTTATCCTTGAAATCTCGACTGAACTTGAGTAAATTTCAAAAATGTCCACTAAATGCGTGAAAATAAAATTCAATACAGAAATTTACCTACACAATTTCATTACTCCAACTTCACACCTGATTAAAAAGAAAAAAACATTGATTAATAGTAAAATAAAATCGGGTTGAGGACGCAGAAACGAAATCCCATTCAATTATTCTCTCGATAAAATGGACATGAGGAAAATTAACCGAGTACAATAAAATATAACTAAAGATCATTGTATAATTTCCGCAACTCTGAGGGACATTGGTGATAAAAAAAAAAAGAGCGAGATTTGATAATAAGCAAATGATGACAAATAATTCATTTTGCTTGATTTTTTTGTTGCTTTGAGTGAATTAAAAATACGAATTAGAAGCGTCTTGCCGTGATAGGTGTCATATTAGCGGCCGACACGAAGCTATGGACAGGATGTTTAATAGTATTATGGCCCTGGGGTCACTTCTTAGTTTTCTTGGCTGGTGGCTCCTGTACGTCCTGCGAGTCCTCCGTATCATCACTGTCAGTCGGTCTTGGTGTATTGCTGCAGTCCTCATTCTCATTTGTTGCAATTGAATCATTAGTATCTTCACTGGCCACAGCTGCTGTTATTGGAGTTGGTGGTTTATCAAGTGAATCCTCAGTGAATGATGTTGTAGTGCTGTTCTCATCAATTGCTGCTGGATTTATTGTTGTTGGTTCCTTGCCATTGACAACAGCTACCTCTGGATTACTGTCGTCCGATGGCTCCGTTGCTTCACCATTGCTCGATGGATGAGTATTACCATTTTCTGTTGCCCCTGGAATTCCTTCCAACAATTCTGGTTTAAGTTCTGAGGCAACATAGTGAGTCCATAGGGCCAATTCAACTCTGTGAGGACTCCAGGATTTTCCATTCGTCGCTGCAACAAAAAAATAAAAAAAAAACAAACATTAACCAACCAGTACTGCACCGGCCAAGAATGATTGATTGGTGAAATAATTACTCCTTAGAAAATTTCTCTTGCCCTCTGTGCATTCATTTTCCAAGAGTTAATTTTCTTTCTCAATTCGAAAATTACGTGAGTTAAAGAGAGCTACACTTGTTTAATCTTCGATTTAGTAATTGATGAAAAATAACAAGTGAAATAGTAATGAAGCAATTACACTCACTCTGTTTGTTGAGCCTCTCGACTGTGGTCTGAATGTGTTGAACAAAATTGAGGTACTCCTTGGTCGTATAGTCAATTCCCTCGATCTCTGGTATTGCCATAAGACACTCATCAGCCATGAATGGTGCATTTTCAGGTGATGCCGCTGCCAATAGTGCCGATGCCATTGTTGTACCAACACCTTTGAGATTCGACAATGCTGTAATAGCTTGTTCCAAATTTGGTAATTTTTTGAATGCCTTCTTTGTTTCAGCCATTACAGCACGAGGTGTGTTTACTTTCACCAAGTAGTTCAATTGGGGATAGAATTTTCCACGCTGAAACGATTGAAATTCAAATGTCACGTCACTTTAACAATTCAATCCGATATATCCCAATGAAACTTACTGTTTGTTTCCATTTCATCGTCTGCACCAGCTCCTCGTGAATGAGATGGGCGTCCTTTCCACGTGACTTAATCGTCTTCGGCAATTCATTCTGGTACCTGTTGTAGAACACAAGAAAATTGTAAGATGCACGCCATCCATCAAGGTCACCGGGATCAAAGATTGAAGACTAAAGAGGCGTGATATACCGCGAGCAAAATAACACATTTGAACTCAATAACTCCCATGACGCAAGTACAACAAAACACGCCCTTCTGTTTATTTTTCTCTGAAAAGGGCGGGACAAAGATAAGAGAGTATCAACAAACTGGAAAATTCAATTGGCTCCAAATACTCGGACCGGGGGGTCAAAGGTACTTAGTGAAAATAACAGCGAGTGGAGAATAAAATGGGCGCAATTTTTAGATGAATAAAAATCATGATTCTGTATTGAAAACTGGGGGCAATATAAACTGAATTAGTGATAAAATAGATTTTTTTATGATGGTAGAATAGTTTGAGAACGGCTGACGCGGCGGTCGCGCTCGCGTCCATTTTGAGAGGCGCTCTCGGCATGCAACCGCGCTCCAACAAAAACAGCCTTGACACAATCGTGCGCGCCAAGCGCTTTTATAAAATCTGCTTGGCAGTGGTGATTTTTTCCAGCTAAAAAATAGCCCGAGAGTTGAAAAAATACGGTATAAACAAGCGAAGAAAAAAATAATAAAAAGAACGAAAAACACTTCCCCGAATCACGCGATAATCATGACCAAACAATTGGTCAATTTATTCCTTTTATTCATTAACTGGACGAATTAAATAAAAAATAGCTAGAGAAAAGTGGCACACAGGTGTGCAATAATTTGTCGGTGGGTGATTTTCGAAAAGTTCAGTCATGGCGTTCGCTCAGGCAGACATTTTTTGATGAGAGAAAAAATAAAAGTGGCTCTATTCATCTGTAACACGACAGACAGTATGAGCTAGCTCTGGCACTTTACCACACGACGAGCATTTCATAAATGTCAGGGTGTTACGGACGCGAGACAAGCGCCAGTTCTCCTCTGCTTCAGTCAATATCTATTCCAAGCCTACAACCTACCATCGGGTTATCGATCGATACAATTTTTATGTTCATCAGGTTTAAACAAAATTATCCATCATTGTTTATTTGGTTGAGTGGTAGACAATGTGTCATTATGAGCATTACTAGATTGTCGATGTGTTACATGAACCAGATTGAGTGATTTCAAGTTATTACCTGGATACCCGTGAGTGATAATCTTTCAAAATCAAACAATGAATTTCCCGATGATCGAATGAGGCATCATTGCGGTTGTTGGTTTGCTTTCAAAGTACTCCGCTCATTTATCATTCATAGAATTAATAATTTTATGCAATGCGGATAATTAACGAGGGTTATTAATGGGAGGGATTAATTTCTGGAAAGCATCAGTATTTGTCATTGCTTAAGTAATTCGATTCAATCGGTCTCTGTTGAAAAATTCGTGGCTAATCCAAGCACTTGTAATTATTTGCGCAATCTGAATGAAAATTTGACATGTGGACAACGGTGGACAGTTCATACTGCGGCATTTCTTTCATCTATGTCATCAAGACTTGTTCTGAAAAATATTAACGTCTTCACGCGAACATAATGACAAGATTACGCGTCAGACGAGATATTGAATCACCTCATCAGAGTAAATGATTCGAACGAGCCACTACTCAAAAGTTCAACATGAAAATTTGTAAATTATCATATTGAGCCGAACACGAAACCCCATTAAATGTCAAAATGTTAAAATTAAATAAACGATCGATATATTAACGGCAGTATGAGATTTTACTTTCCCCACAGTCCGGTACTCAATTCTTCAAACAGATGTGTTCAAACATCAAGGTCATGGGTTGACCTCGAAATCGTAAAAAAAAAAAATCTGTAAATAAATTCCCTCAGAAATCCAGAGACATGTCACAGAGTGGAGTAAAATAGAATGAGAATTGCCACGTGCCACGGGCCGTCGGCTTGCCACCCAAGTATCGTACCCTCTCATTCGTCCATCTCTTACACATGCGTAAAATACCTTATGAGAGATCCATCGACAATCAGAAGTAAGGTGCTAATAGAGAGGCTATTAAAGAGCTAACAAAGCGAGAAAAAAAAATATATATCGAGAGAAGGGGAAAAATAAACGTCAGCGAGGGGCAAACTAAGGAGATTGGAGCGTATGCGCTCAAACATAGGTTCACAGTATGCTACGTGCTGGCAAACAGTCAGGGCACACACACTTGTGGGGTTCATTGTACCCAGTTGCCAACGTGTTGGAAGATCCCATCACGAGTAAAACCGTCAGAGCTAAATCGTGTTTGTTACTTGGAGTTTTGTCGTGAATATTCCCGTCGCTACCGGACGTTACGATATAGCAGTCGTTGAGTTAATACTCAAGAAAAAAAGAAAAAGGAGCTAAAGAAAAAAATGAAGAATAAATAACGATCACGAAAGAAGATTTCTACTCACCAGTCGTCCAATTTGACAAGCTCCTCGGGTTTTTTCTTTTTCCTGTCAGCCTGTAATCTGAGGGCCTGTGGATACAATTTTAATACGTGTTCGAATTGACTTGTTGTACCCTCAGTGAAGAAAGTCGCAGTGTCTTTCACGGAAGCCATTGTGATAAACTATGATTCGTAGTATGCCCGTAAGATGGCGTATTGATGAGAAAAATCGCCGTTTTATATCTCACGATTATTTTTTTTCCAATTTTCTTCCAGCCGCTGTACTCCTGCAATCCTCAAAAATATCCAATTGTCAGTGTTGTTTGTCTTCCTTCCCCTCTCGATTCGATCTACGTCTGTCACTCAAGTTTTTTAATCAAGTCGTTCACTCCGCACGCGCGTCTCACACTGTCCGGCGCGAGATATTCTATTTCACCCTCTGTCTGGTTTGAATCCCCTAGGTTTAGCCGGCGGCGGCACAACGAGCGCGGACATACGAGGATTATCCACGGAGAGACAGCTCAGCGCTCTGTCCACCGCGCTCTCCCGTATTTTTATCCTCTCAAAATCAACCACCGAAAGAAAAAAAAAAAAAACCAAGAATATTGTACAATCCCCAAAAGCACACACAATAGAAAAAAAAAGTCAACAACTTCCTCGTGCTCCTTACGCCTAGTTAATTTGACGTAAAACTGTATTCCTCGACGACTGGTTTTCCACAAGTCCCGGACTCTCTTGTCTCGGTTATCCCACCAAAATCCCTTGTAACGACTGACTGGAGAAAGCACGACAAAAACCGTTAAATACCATTCGAATGATCTCCGAGGTCTCTTTCAATCTCAAAAACTTCTCAATTCTCCGTTTTGAGATATGGAATAAATATATTTTTCTGGCTTGTAACCGTGCACCACGAGCGATATAACGATGTGACTCGTGGGGCGGAATATACACCGACAGTAGTGGTTGCGAAATTTCATACGTTCGGTACGTCCTGTAGTGGGGAATCGCGCGATCGAGCTCTAACACCGCACACTCTCTTGGAAACCCCGTTCTCCTCTGGGGCCTCTACACCTCGATGGACTGTTTCACTTTGCTCTGTCTCTCTCCCTCTCCTCCACTGAATTTTCACCCTGTCCCTCTCCACCTAGGAGTGGGGATAAACACAAATTATTGGCCAATAGGGGGCAGCACTCTACAGCACCTTTATCCCGCCTCCTACGGTTTAACTGGTGTAACTCCTGCCTCTCTCTACCCCCACCGCCAACTCACCACACAACCGCTCTCACCTTATACATGCGCATATATATACAAATATATATACATATATATATGGCGTGGAAACCAACCAAAGCACCTCGTATATTATATACGAAAAATTTCGACCGTGTCACTCGCCGCGACTGCCACCGGTCTCGGCTCAACGATCCTTCCTCGCACGTTGTCTTCCAGGAGATTTCTTACTCGCTGTTCAATTAAAAAAAAATATGTCACACCATAAATTCAATCTTAAAGTCTCTCAAGATTTTCCCGGATTCGAAAAAAAAAAAATAAGAAGACAACGCCGAGACACAAAACTCCTTTCTCCAACCAACTCGCCGGGTTTGAGTTTGCTCCTCGTATTAGTCTCTTATTTTTGTCGGTTCAAATTTTACCCACTCCTCGATTTCTCCCAGATACCGAATTTATTTGAAATATGCAATAACCAGCACTGACACACCGTATTCTCGATTATCTCGTTTGAAATTTGATTTTTATAGTACTGTTATAACAGTGACACACGTATTTTCGATTGAATGCCGTCCTTGTCAGTGGATGTCACTCGTTTCATTTACCCGGTCTCCTCCAAAATAATATTAATCACAGAGACGACATTAAATTTCTTTTTAAAAAAATCAAAAAATCCGCAATTGTTTCCAAATAGTGAACAGACAGATTGACGCGACAACACAGTATACAGCCCTGCACCAAGTATTGGACAACGATATATCGTAGATATATAGTCAAAACGTTTGCAAAAAAAATAACCCGACGTGCTTTTTTACGTCTCTCTCTCTATCTCTCGGGTACGTACGATTATCTCTCTCAAATATATTCTCCCTCTCTCTCTCACCCACACATACACTCTCTCTCTCTCTCGCTCACCGAATCCTATTCAAAATGCCCCCGGCTTTGCGATTGCTCACCAACTTCACAAATTGTGATAGAGCAGCAGCAGTACAGTCTCCTCTGGAGCCCTCACCTCCTGCGCCTCACCTTCAAACCACGGGTATATCGGCAATCACACTCACACTCACTTAGTTATTTGGTTGGGAGCCTCTCTCTTGTTCGGTTTGGCTTGTGGGATATACGCCTTGACGAAAACGGGAACACAGAGTGTGTGTATCTCTCGCGCAGAGTCGATTTGTTCGTGCGTTTAGCTGTGAAGGTAGTGATACGGGCAACCGTCTGAGGGCACCCCATTCGCCCAACTTCTCTCTTACTCACCACCTCAACAACAAAATCTATCTCTCTCATTCCCTAGGTTTTTCAGCATGAAAAGCATTCCCAAGCGGCCTCACCACTCTGTGCTCGCGCAACCGTCCTTCCTCCGCTCCACGTCCCACACCAGCTGCCCCATCCCCATCATCCACCCGTCTCTACCTCCTGCCCACTGCTATTTCACTCATCAGAGAGGTAAACTCCATTGGATTTAGCGCCCTTATTCAGGGGCCCCTGATGGTACATATATATTTTTTTTTTCTTCACCCGTGTTCCCACAGGCCCCTGAATGGCCCACCCTTGAAATATACAACCGGGACTGGATTGTCACGGGTTTCAAATGAATTCAACCGGAAGAATGGAAATATTCAAAAGCAACCAACTCCTCTTGGACTCTTCCAACTCCCCATTGGAAGAGGAAACGGGTTAGTTGTTGTGTGCGTGCGTATAGCATCTCCTGGTGCCTGGATAACACAGGCGGACTGGAAATCGATGCTAAGCCTGGGAGGCACGCCAGTGCCGTACCCAAGTCTCTCTGGTATATCAGCCCCCGAGACTATTCTCCCCTTCTCCACCCCGCCCCACTGTCTCGATGATATTTTCTATCTGCCTTCATCATCGGCCTGAGAAATACGAAGGTTCTCTTGCCCACTGCTAATGTATTTGGAATTTGTGTGCGCAGGCGCTCGGTATACAACTCGAGACACAATCATTGTACAAGGACTCCGGGGTTCTTTCTGCACGAACCACACACACACATCCACATAAATCCCCATGTACACTGTATCAGGGTACACGTGAAGTGGATTTGAGGCTTGTATAACCTCATTCGCACACAGCCAAGCCATATCAAGGGAGAATTGGTAAGAGAGAGAGAGAGAGATAGAAAGAGAGTGAGTGAGAGAGTGATGAATATCCCGACATGGGTTAGAATACATATTGCCTGGGAATCGTATTCGCATCCGCAGCCCAAATGCACCGCTAAACTAAACGTATTTGTGCCAAATGCACGCATACAGTGTAGATTTGGTGTATTCAGTAGGAGCAGTACATGGTAGCCAGAGGCATGGGAGCCAGAGTCCCTTTGTGTGTGCACTAGGGTGTCGTCTGGTAGCGACGGGGCGCCTCGACGCCGTCCAGCGCCCACTGGCTTTTTGCAGACACGTGTGTTATATACTTAATGCGAGAGACCAATGTACATGTACATGATGGCCATGTCAAATGAACCAATGAGAGAGACAGTGATCGCGATAGTGCGCGCGCATGGATTGCGTTATATATAGGTTTTAACGAGTGTGCGAGTAGTCGCCAGTTGTCCGTGGAACGTTGGTGGTGGTTGGTTACGTGCCTGCCCTCGTTATATCTCTCCTTCGACGCCAGTCGCTTTTATCCCCACCTCAATCCTTACCCATTGCTGACGCGGGTTTATCTCTCTCTCTCTCTCTCTCTCTCAGCACCAACTTTCCTCTATCCTTTCCCCTCTCTCCTCGTTTACCTTCCCCATTTATACCTATCTCTCCATCTCACTTATACCTGTGTCAATTCTATCTCTGTCCTCATCACTGGGAACAGTGCCCCTGGCACACACTAACAACACTCGTCTCACTCTCTCGTTTCTCGGTTTTACCTCGTCTCACCTCGTCTCACCACTCAACGATGACGACGCTCACTCTCTCGTCGTTGAGGCCAGGCATACTGATGGAAAGTACCAAGCGAATCATGCATTACCACTGGCATTGTAAAGTTTTCAACTTCCAAGCGTTTGACGTTCCTGCCAATGGAAAAATTCTCATGATTTTACATTTTCAAGATATTTCCCATTTATCCTGCCTCAACTTATCCAGTACTTTGCAATGCTTATTTCATATTAATAACGAGGGAACGAATTCTCGTACGATCAATAAAATAGCACGTATTTCGTTCTACTAGGAATTTATAGATTTCCTAATAAATACAGGTATTCCAAAAATGTCAGGTACTCATTCCCCGAAGAACCATAAAACTGTCCCTTTTTCCCCACCCGGAGCCATTGTAGGTAGACAGTACGGATTATCATTGCTTGAATAATGCATGGACTGATCCCCCGGAAATATGCGTGAATTGAATATTTGTAATTGAAATATTGATTTAATAGATATATCCTGTGGGTATTATTTGCATTGGCGTTGGTGAATTGTCTCTGTGGGGCTCGTTGGATATTTCATGGTGGAAAAAAAAAAATAATATTGCCGAGAGGTTGGATTTTTTTCAAGTAGAGGCCTGGTGGAAGTTGAACTCTCGAGCGAGGAAGGGGCCGTGGGGACGTGGGGTTTTCCAGTCTGTTTGCCCGCCTACCGGGCGGCCGCTGCCATAAGCCCGCAGCATGGCCGTCGACGCACCGTTATATTCCATGGAACATCAGCGGAGAGAGAAGCCCTCGTAGAAGGCCCCCCTATACAAAGCAACCAAGTGAGCCCCTCGTTCCCGCAAGCGTTTGAAATTCAACCCCACACACTCGGCCTCATCCACAACAGGGTTGCCAAACCTCTACCATTTTTCTCTCCACATGGGCCTTTTACATTTTTATTTTTCTCTCAAACCTCACCAAATGGCGAAGATAAAATAACTACACACCAATATATTCATTGGCCTTTTGTACAGAACAGCCAGTATACTTGACGAGAGTGAGAACCTCTCTTTGTTGAGCTAACCTCAATTTCCGAGTGCAAACACACTCTCTCACGATTGCATTTCCAGTATATTTATTGTTCAATTGAATTTTGAACAAAGAGTATAACAGAAAGTTCAATCGTATGTAATCCTACTGCTCTTTTTGTTATTCATTTTTATTCATTTTTATCCATTTTTAATTATCGAATTTTACTTCAAGTGTCAGTGGTTATCTTTTTTTTTTCTTTCTTTATCCCCAGTTCTCGTATCTTCACTGAGCCATACCACGATAACGTGCGCCCAGTGACTCTCAATTCCACTGTACACGATAATGTGCACTTTCCGCTCGGCGTTTCACTCTGTTATTGAACTGTTGACTGGATTTTATTCCACGAAACTTTCATGAGTGCTGCTTACGTAGCGAGGAAAATATTTGTTTTTCAGGAAATCCCAGCGATTTCTAAATAAGTTCAATTGGCTATCGAGGCCGAGTGGAGAAACGTGTTTCTCCTTTTTTTTTTTCAGTTTTCATTGGGATTGGGGGAGCGCTTGAAAAACTTGATCAAGTTTATTTGCGCCTTGAATTTAGGTATGCAGCAGAATCACTATGTGTTTACCCACTCTCTTCTATCATCCGTACCCCTTCCTCATGCATGCCATGTGCTTTCATACCCCACTCGAAGAGAGTGTGACCCTATCGGTTACTAATTGCCAGCTGTCAGCAACAGGTCAATTTCAAATTCTCAACTTCAGTATAATCAACCCTCTCCACCTTTTCCACCCTCTCCACCCTTTCCACCCTCTCCACCCCCTCCTTCTTCAGACATAAATGTTTTATCATTTTTTTAGTCACCAGACTTATAATCATCACTGAGCTATTTTCTATTTTCATTAGTGAAAGGAGAGGAGAATTTCCAACATCATTATAACGACAGAAAAAGCCCCATCAAGTCGTAAGAAAACCCTCCAGAGGATGTGTTCATTTTTTTTTTTGTAATTGCCTTTCCCCACGCTACCATCAGCTGAGTACTTATACACTACGTGGAAAACTGAAAGAAGACGTTTACCTCTTATTTCTCAACTTGTTCGCTAGTAAAACGTCACTCTCCATACGACCACGTGTTTCTTTCACTTTTAACGAATAAGCGAAGTGAATACGAGGATAAGGGTAACGTTAAAATTGACAATTTCTTGCGTGCAGCACTGGCTCTGCCTTTCTCGAGTTTAATTCAACCTTCGGAATTATCATTGGTCAATCCTGGACTTGTGCTGTGGCCTTGATCAACCACTGTAAAAACCAATGGGGAATTAAATCACAACATCCCTTCCGACGGTTTAATCCAAATCATTAAATGGTGACCTGGTGATGATTTTATAATTGAATGCACTCTTGGAGGGTTTGCTACGTCATTCTGGTAATTCAACTCATTAGATTTCCTTACTCACTGCGCAAAATTCTCCCCCTCAGGTCTTACTGACGTATTCCCCCAGGAAGAAATTCTCGTAGCCGTCCTCGCAAGTTAAAGTCACAGTGGGATAACTTGGGAAAAGGTTTTTATCGTCTCTCTTATCCGGGGCCGTCACGTCGAGGCAGTCGTTCCACGTGGGGACAGCGTAGGGGATATTTCCCCGATGAAGATCGATATCGTACATTCGTCCCCATCCAAAATGCCTTCCAACGATGGGAGTATATCTCAGCTGGTAAAAAATATACTCGAGCAGATGAAAAACATGTCTCCACCGTGCAATGAATAACGAATGTAAATTAAATGTCACATCAACTTGTTCACATTCAGGGGACAGATGCAGAAACATAAACAGAAAAAATCAGGAGAAAAAAAGAATTACGTGATACACGTGTGATTTCAGGGTCAATCGAGTCGAGTGAGAGTAGGAGAACGAAGGATAGCGGGGATAAAAAAAAAAGGAAATAAGAGAGAAAAATAAAAATGATAAAAACCGAGGAATCCCCGGTAACGGCGGTCGTTCCCTTCGACTCCGATTGTCATTCATGCGTTGTGAATCGGCAGCTTATTTTTAGAATGACTGAATGAAAGTCGAGTACCTACGGATAGTAGAGTAATGCCCGTGACAGAGAAACATAGAGAGGGGGCATAAGGGGGAGTCGCTGTTGTGAGAGAGAGCGATTATTTGTTTTACTTCCTCTTGTTCTCCTCGTTTTTCTTCAACAACTCTGAGAGAGACGTGAAATACAGATGCAACAGTCCACAGATTTTTCAGGAGTCTGCGGAATTGGCCTCTCCATCTCCCACCGATAACTGGAACAAATCCCCGAGAACATCTGATAAGCAATTTGTCACATTGCGGTGGGAGGAGTCATTCATATCGAATACTTGAGAGCCAGTCATTAAACTATTCGTGGCTCTCCTCCACCACTTGTTTATTCAAGTGCACATGTAGTATTTCCAAAAATAAATCACACTTGACAATCAGTGGTCAGGTGTCTTCACGACACATCTTCATTGATCGATAAATATAACAACGAGATGTAAACATTGAGTGCAACGATTTCAGATTGGTTTATTACCCCAGGACATCACGATTCACGAGCACATGCCGCCTCTCCCCCACTCATTGCAATGAGATATTACCAAAAGTTGTGTGTAAAAGTGACCTTGACCCAGGTCAGTAACACCATTGGGTCATTGGATGTAAACATCGCTCTGAGAAAGCCACATGATGTTGGAATCACTCATACCACCTCAAGTCACCATATGTGCATATGCACACCACTCACATAACACGTACTTTTGTCTTCTTAAAGACAATGACTCCTTTTCTCTCTGGGATTTTATCCATTTTTTTACAACTTTCCTATTGTTTATTTGTCACTCAATGCGTAATGACTGAATAGCTCTGAATAATCGGGGAGCTCGATTATTTCGTTGCTCCACTGAGATAAGGATTTGTTTTATGAATGAGCTGTGGTGGACTACTGTTGTGAATGAAAGTGTGAAAACGTAAAATTAATTGCCAACGTCCTTCAGAATGAATCGGCGCAAGAGGGAGGGAATCTCGATTTGTTCTTGGCGTAACACTGCCACTATGCAGGGATCCATGTGGCTCTCTGATTATGTGTATATTCCCTTCGTATACTGCACTATGTGTTAGTCGGCATCAGCACGTGGTTGCCTACCTCTGTTTATATGGGTCGTGTCCACGACAAACGACGTTTCTCATCCCCACCCAATTCCCAGGAAATAGCGGTATCTGCGAAAGAGTAAACGGTATGCTTGTTCACCCATATAATGCCAGTGGGATGCTATAAGCTCATCTGACTTCACCGCTGATCAATCCTCCGCGCTTCATTCTCCAAATCATTTTTTTCAATTTTTTCTTTCATTTTTTGTCCAACTCCAGAATGATTTTCCAGCATTTTTTCCATACAGTCTCAATCTTATCACGAAATTTTAATTGTAGGAGAACGATAAGATAGCACCCGAAGTCAACAGATTTCTCACAGCGAGTGACAGACAAGGTTTTTTCGTCATTTGAATAATTGTCATCGCGCGTGTCTCGTTGGGGTGGTGAATTCGCGGCTATTAATTATCGAATTTTACATTTGAATGGACAAGAGTTGACTGCACTCGTTAAATCCGCTCATCATGATTATTCTCAATTAAAAAATTTTCCAATACTCAGTAAACAGGTAATGAGAGTAATGGATATTGATTGAATGATTTTGAAAATAGTGGGAGTGAGTAGATGAAGAGAATACGTGGTCCCTCGGTTTATTGCCCAGAGCCAGCAGATACGTCAAATATACTGGATAATTAGAGATTGAACTCGATTAGTTGATTAATTGCCATTCCCCCTCAAACTGTCGATTGTATCCGTTCAATCAATCTGCGATTCACTTATGAGACGTTGGTCTCTCGGAATGAGAAAATTATTCAGGATCGACAAACCGAACGTACATGCGGAATCCTGAGGAATTGAATCACCGAGATTACTATAGCGAGGATTTTCTGGTGAATTGTGCGGTTGACTAGCCATGATTTGCCGTCATTCACCCACGAAGAAAACCAGAACTCCGTGATATCGCTGATTCTACCCTGAAAATCAACTCCATGGATTGTGGTGTTGAGGATCGGTGATTCTTGAGGGCTGCACAGGAAATTCCATGGTTCGCGGTACGCGTTAATGAACCGAGAGGAAGCTATTCATCCTCGGTTTATGCATCCAAAATATCCAGTCCTTCGTCGTTAAATTTGCCATTTTACTGAATAACCATTTATTTGGCTGATCAAAGCCTCTCCCGTCACAGCTATTCTAATTGCAATGCAATAACGTGATAATTACCGGGAGGTAATTTATGGTCAGTTTATTGGGCCTCGAAGAGTGCAATTTTATTGGCGTTATGTCAGATTTATTCCGTGACACCTGTGATACCGCTCCTGGAAATCTCAGAAAAACACCTGTTACACCGCCATAAGCACTGACATCTCTATCTATTTACGAGTACATACCAAATGCATGTGTATTATATACTCAGGGCTATTTGGGTGCGATTGACCGTATACTTGGGTTTTCTCACAGATTTCCTCTCTATCGACTTGGTTTCACTCTTCAGGGGGCAGCACCTTCCGCCCTTTTACTTCGGGGAGTTGCTTATCGATAAAAAGAATTATTTGCTATTTAGTTTATCGTTACTCACTGAGCATTTCAATGGGCAAGGGCTTGTGGATCCGATTGACTGGAAAAATCGAGTTCTTTATGTTTGGAAAAGTCCACGAGTGCGAAATCATGATTTTCCACTGTTTAATTGCACATATGGTTGCGTGATTTGTTCTCCGGTTTTTTTTTCTTATAAAAAATTTCAGGAAAAATCAGGATGAGTTGTTTAATTTTAGGAATGGCGAAAGTACATGGGTAAAATTACGAGAATTTCGAGGCGCGTCAGGTAGGCGTGGGATTGGATGAATTATATATTTCGTATTGGCTGAGTTGGAAAATATATTGTGAACCGGTTTAAATTTTATTTAATGATAATATTACCCCTCAAAATATTGTGATGTAATATTATTTAATATTAATCCGCGAAAATGTTTGTCCGAAAAATATTGCGAGTCGAGATATTACGATATCTATATAATTTTTTAAAGTATTAGAAATGAAAGGATTATTATAGTGGCTAAATATTGTTGTACTCGATTATTTTTGAAGCAATAATTTGTTGAGTTGCGTTATTTTGATAGGCAACCTAATATATGAGGTACGTATAAAACCCAACACTCGCTACGTATTTCTCTGTGTCAGAGGATGACGTCAGGTCATACTCTGGGTGGGATTTATTCTGCATCAGCATCATTTGGAATTCAACACGAAACAATTACAGTTGATAGGGTTTCTGTACAACACCTGTCTCGACATTTCGTATTTTTAAATCGACCTAATTGCATTAATGAAATTGGAGATGAGTTGAAATGGGAACAAGTGCTCCAAAAATTTGGGAATTAAAATTTAAAAGCTTCCGCCAATTTCGCATACTCCACTTTTGTCGGGAGTTGGAAATGGTATATATTTTTTGTTTTTCATGGTGTAGCATTCGCGAGAAATTGGTCCGCGCAAATAAAAAATGATGGAAAATTGTGGCAACATTTTTTTCAAACTTTTTTTCGGCCTTTATCCAAGATTATCCTTCTACGCTGATCGATCCAGTTTTTATGGACCACGAGAGCAAAATTGCGTAACATTCAATGACTTGTGTTTCGACAGTCGACGGATGACTGGTGAATTATTCGTTTTTCGCAATCCAAAAACCGCGAATTACGAGTCAATAAATGAGGGCTTTAGAAATCCAGTTACAATGACTAGAATGTAAAGAATTTTTAACAGATAAGATGGACACCCACGCAGGAGAGGCCTGGAGGAAATATTTGGTCAGCCATGGAATAAACGAAACGATTGAATATAATTTGTATCGGTATTTAGCTCTTTGGTTGTACCTAGTGGTGTCTGTCTCTACACTTGGAGCAACTCTCAGCGTGACATTGAGCGAAGAAATACGAATGACTCACAGCTAAAGTGGAATTTCTTGAACAGCTCATATCATAGGTAATTCAACGTAAGAAATTGCCAGGAGATCCGTTTAAAATTTCACGGGGAAACACTGACCTGTAAAAATAAATATAACAATTTAGCACCATAATGAACTTTTTTTCTCATCGGTATGAGGGACGACGTAAATCCCCAGTTGGGGTTCATATTGGAGCTACTGTGGGGAGTCAGACGAGGTCGAAATTGCACATTTTTTTCTCTCAACTTTCCTCATCTTTCCCTTTTTCCGTTGCCCGAAGGCCAGACGATGCTTTCTCACTCATGAAATTCACGTTGCAAGCATGAGAAAAGTCCCTAATGGGAAGTCTATACTATCTCTTTTCACGTCGAATACACGTGCGTTATTTTTTTTTTACGTGTGGGGAAAAATGATTTTTTCGCTGAATGCTTCTAGCAGGACAAAAGTACAAACAGCCGAATGTGTACAGATGCGGAAGTTCTGTGTTCTCGTAATTGCAATGACGATTGTTATCGGTAATGAGGCCATCAAGGGCATGCCCATTTTTTTTAATTTCTCAGGCATTGTTTTCAATTCTAGGACATTAAACTGATATTTTAATAAGTAATGAGAAAATTTTTCCACGATAAATGAAATTCCCTGGGACAGGGGACAGTAATAAAACCTGAAAAATTTGAAGACATGTTCTGTAATTCCTCAATAAAATTTCTCATAATGCATAATACTGCCGGACGAATAATAAAATATACGCATTTGAATTTAATCTTAATCGAATGGTGTATGCGAGATACACTTGATTTTGATTGAGTGTGGGCAGTCGACTCTGGCATGGAGCGGATAGGAAACGGGAAGTTGTCCGAGTAATTATTCATGAATCCGTTGAGGAACAGTGGTCAGAGAATAGTACATAAAAAATCTCCCATTCTATTTGTTGCTCTCCTCCGGCGATTAATCACCCTCCACAACGTGAATTTGATCAATTACATAGAATAAAAATTTGCCCACTGCAGAGGGATGCACATAAAGAAAAAGTTATCCAATTTCCGCGCTTACACTGCTCGAGTACTCCCCAATCTACACTTTCAATTCCCAACGAAACACAACGCTCGTACATTCCAAAAAAAAAAATATTTCAAACGAGAGTACCAACAGAATAACTTGAATAAACAACGCCGTTTTTCATTTAAACAAAATTGCATAAACCCCGCATGTTCCAAGAGCCATTAGATTATCTCTCTCCCCAATTTTCTGGTATTTATAAATAAATAAAAAAGCACAGGGTAGCTCAGAGCCCAGAGTCAGATCATAAATAATTGACAGATCAAATGTCGCCATTACCTCAACATCTGCACGCCTCTTTCGAAGGTATTAAATCTCCTAAATATAGACCGTGTGTCTAAAAATAAATGAATCATTGTTTCTAGTTATTAAACGATTAATACACCATGGGAATTATCATGACATGGATACCATCTCGTGCTGCAGAGGAAGATGGCGATATGTATACAGAAGAGAGTGCGATTAACTCAGGGCGCATGCGCCGTCGATGATCAATCGAGGAGGAGGCGGTGCCCGCCCCCCAGTTTAATTTTCACATTTGGAAAAATTTCAGGGAAAAATGAAAAACGTCGAAATGCAGAATGGAGGTAACGGTGGTGTCGTAATAGAGGCATTCAATGAAATTATGATAAACCAATGATACGATTGCTGATGGATCAATTAGTCAAAGGATGCGGAGTGACGATGTACGTCACTGCTGTACATGAGAGAATAAATAGGAGGTTCGGCGCATTGGTTTGTGCGCAGCAGTGGTTTTGTACGTGCATTTAGTTTTGGTGGTGGTTGAGTGAGTGAGGCATCTCGTTTCCACTAGTAAAACACCCTAGTGAGTGTAATGTCTGATAAGACGTACGATGGATATCCGTGAGTGTTGAAAACACACATTTGTGAATAATCCTTTTAGTTTATCATTTGACAGTATATCCGCCCAATTTAATTCGGCATACCATTTGGCATTTTTGATATTCACTGATAAGGCTGGTGTGGGTGCTGGCCGCTGTGGATCAAGAGACAAATTTCTTTTTCTCCATTGGATTTTTTTTTTTTTGCGTGGCTAAAAGTAAGATGCCCACGGAGACATAGGCACTGCTCACTGAATTTTCGGCACGACAGACGATACACACGTACGAACGTGAAATTATTTTTTCAAGGAGGTGATTTTATTTTTATTCGGACTGGTTAATTGTTGTTGTGCAAGTGGATTTTTCTCTTTCTCATTCTGTGGGAGGATAGAGATTTTTTTTTTTTGTGAAGGAGGAGACCTGTAAGGGGATACTCGACTGTGATACAAGGGTCTTTTTGTCCTTGCCGTTTGAGAGAGAATTAAAAAATAATACATCAATAATGGAAGCTGTTGCTAAACACGACTTTACGGCCACAGCCGATGATGAACTCAGTTTTCGTAGGAATCAAGTACTCAAGGTTTGTATCAATTTTTTTAATGCTCTGAAATCGATTATTTGGGAGTTTGGTAATGTAGAATGGACGTAGAATTTAGTGATAATTGTTTTCTTTATAACCGGAAATTATTTCCCAATCGTATAATAATTTTCAACCTGGGAAAAGGCCCGTCAGGCCATGACCGACCCCATGGAATGAGTCAGGTGGTAACAAGTCGATCCGCTTCTCCATCGTTCTCCTTATTTAGCCTTATTGTTCTTTTCCATCAATTTAAATTCGCTTGTCGATTGAAAGCATCGTTGAATGCGTCGAGCGTTCATTGGTGCATTTACACGCATTCCAATAATATTATTCGAATCACATTACCCTGGCTGGTGTTCTGATTCAAGCAACCAAAGGCCATGTCTTTGTTTGATTGCTTTTCAACTCTTTATTTTCACTGATAAAATTCAATGTAACACTTTAGTTTTGTTTAACCAATTCATCCTTCAAGTCTGGCTCGCTGGATGCTAGTGTCAGGATGGAATAAAGTTCATTGACACCATGCAATCTGATTCGTTCATGATTTAATAGTCCAACTAAATATTTTTTGACAGATTCTCAATATGGAGGATGATATGAACTGGTACAGAGCAGAATTGGACTCTCGGGAGGGTTTAATACCGAGTAACTACATAGAAATGAAGAATCATGAGTAAGTTTCTGGATTAGCATTGACTCTGAATTTTTTTAGGTAATAAATATTATTGTATTTCATATTTATTCATAGCTGGTATTATGGGCGCATCACAAGGGCAGATGCTGAGAGACTCTTGTCAAACAAGCACGAGGGTGCCTTTCTCATCAGAATCAGTGAGAGTTCCCCCGGTGATTTCTCTCTATCTGTCAAGTAAGAATTTTTATCAACAAGCCTTTGTTGAAAAATTATCACATGCAATTGCATAACTGAGATGTTATTGAAGTGATTCGAATTTGGGTGGACGAGGAAAGAAATTCAAAAATACTTTAACGAGTGTTCAAAGTTAGGGAATTCAAGATAACAACAAATTATTATCTTCATTTGTCTTTCGCTATTTTCTAGATGTTCTGACGGTGTTCAACACTTTAAAGTATTACGAGATGCCCAAGGAAAATTTTTCCTCTGGGTCGTTAAGTTCAGTAGTCTCAACGAACTAGTTGAGTATCACCGTACAGCCTCAGTTTCCCGCTCTCAGGATGTTAAATTACGCGATATGGTACCAGAGGAGGTGAGAATTATCAGAACCATAATTCCTGCAATCAATCAGGAAACTCTTAACACTAGTTTCGACCTTGAATTGCGATTATGTAATTTCCATTTATTTTTTCTACTGAATGTATTTCCTGAACCGAGTACAGTAGTTACGTGATTATCAGAAATCGTGATTGAAGTTTTTCAAGTGTTTGATAGTGACCGTTAAATGCGCAATCAATTGCGTAAATTGTTTGATTTAATTTGAGGGAAAGAAATTTACAAGATTACGCGAGTTATTGAATCTCCACTGTCATTTCCTGTTTTGTTGTGATTATTTCAGTGTTTGGTACAGGCATTGTACGATTTCACACCGCAAGAGCCAGGTGAGTTGGAGTTCAGAAGAGGTGATGTTATCACTGTGACAGATCGTACTGATCAGCACTGGTGGCATGGGGAAATTGGTAACAGACGAGGATTATTCCCATCTACCTATGTTACGCCTTATCATTCATAGGTGAGAAAATGGAATATTAATAAATGCAGGAGGGCATAACATGTATATTTAATTTTTTACAGACCCCTCTTTACAAGTTCAAAGGACCACGCCATTACACACCCCCCAATCATCACATGTACAGGATCAGAATTGAGAATCGGAGGATGCAATATTCAGCATTATCATTTGCCAACAATTCTCATGCTGTGGGCTACGGGAAACACATTTTCGTCATGATTTGATTTTCTCGTAATTCAGTAGCCATTTAATTGCCATGTTCTATTCAATCTTCACTGAATCACTCTGTTGGTAAACAACGATATTTCAAGTAACTGTGAATTTCTTCGATTGATTTCTTTGATTAATTCTTACCGAGACGCTAGTACAAAAAATAAACATTTTTGTAGTCCCACCCGCCCCCTCAATTGCAGGGAAATCATTCTTATTTCTGATGATGAAGTTTTGATGTAAATTTTTGTACTTTTGTAGCAAACGGATATGAAGCAGAAAATTGAATGTTCTAATTTTAAGAGAATTCCTACGTCACGTTTTTGACATTGAAATCCAAATGACTTGACGGTGTCAGTAAGGAAAAACTTGAGGTAGATAACGATATTACATCACTCGTAGCCCACTCTGAATCATAAAAGCTATTATTTTACTACTTAGGCCATATGACAAGAAACAAGTACATGATCAACTACTTTAATGAAACGTGCTATTCTAAAACGAGGATATGATTTTCGTTAGGTACAAAGGCCTATTTATGTCATTCAATTTTTAACGAGAACGCAACTGTGTATGAAATGCATGGAGACGTCTCTTTATTGCATATAATCGTTAAATTCGGATTTTATTATTTTGACAGCAAATTATAAACTAAGTTATATCGAGAGTGAAGTAATCATGAGTTTCCAGATTTGCTTTTTCTTCCAACAGTGGAAAACAGATCGACATTTGCATGAAGGATTTAATTGTGAGCGAAAGTGTGAACGAGTGTAGAAACTTTGTGATTGAGAAACTGAAAAGAGTATAACGAGACAGGGGCCCGGGGTGTGTTGATAAGTTATGAATTGATATTGGGCAACAATAATTCATTTGATAGAATGTGAGTTAAGTCGATGCAATATAACTTTATTTCTTCAATTCTTCATTGCTCCAAGTCGTGGATAACTGACGAATATTTTTTGTTATATTTTTACATCGCTTTTCTAGAATCGTTGTAAAAAAAGAGTAATTGGTGTGTTCCACTGATTAATACACAGTATCGTATTAATTTTTTAATATAAATATGAATTTTTTAGTTAAACGTTACGTCAAATCACTCGAAGTGGTAGTGGGTAGTCATCAATTACGTCGTTTATTATTGATTTATCTTTTTTGTGTAGAAAAAAAAGTAATTGTATTCTGTGCGTAGATGAAAACTGTGTATATGAAGAAGAAGAAGGCGAATCTGTATTTTTCTTTTAAGGAAAGAAAAACATTTCCCAAATTCAGTTTTATTATTGTTGTACACAAATTACGGAAAAATTCAGCCTTTTATGGTTTAATTATATTATTATTGCGTTATGTTACAATTTTATTAATGGCAGTTTATTATATCAATCAAATGCACAAGGTATGTTTCCTTCTGTAGAAAAAGAGAGAAAGAGATAGAGAGAGAGAATATATCTTTGGCCTCAACTTTATACCCCGAACTTGCTTCAACTTACGATAACAAGATATTCAAAACTTCAATAGTTTTTTTTAAATTAAGATATAATTTTATTTGTATTATATATTATCCACCGTAAGAGGAAAATGTTTCATCTTAATTTTCGCTGAAAATAAATAATAGGAAATAAAACAAATATCTTGTTGATTTTTATTAATCAGGGATGTTGAATGGTTGGGGAGTGACCCAGTGAACAAATTCATTATTGTCTTAAACAAAGTATATTTTATTTGTACATTTGTCCAGAAGATAGCAGATTCGGTGTTGAAAGATTAATATCTGTCTCAATGTATAATTATTTATAAGCAAGGGATGAGTGCAGCAGTTAGCAAACAAGTCTATAAGAGATATATCTTCCTGCAGTCTCCGAGGGTCGGATGATTTTCACGACCTGTCCACGTTTCAAACCAAAATACCTAGCGACAGGATCACCAGCTTGAATCCTCATGAGTTGATTCTCTTTTAACTTGTATCGCATCAACAATTCATCTTTCTCGTCAGGTGTCAGGACAATGTGCTCTGGAACTAATTCATGTTCTGTGATGTTGATCAATAGCTCAGACTCCAAAAATTGCTCCAGGATATATTTCGGTGCCATGTCGACTAGCGATTGTTTAGCTGAGGGTGTCATACCTTGTTGAACAACAATAATGGCTCTGAAATTGACAGAACGAATGCAATTCAATAAAAACTTTTTACAAGTTCTTGAAATATTTTTTTTTCCAAATCCGGTTTAAGAGATATTTAGACAGGATTTACCTGTGAATTTTCTCTTCCTGCATACGTTGACAATATGTCTTGATAGTTTTTATTCCAATTTTTGGCTCGTCAGGGAAGAAAACGAACAGTTGATCCGTGGGATCGTCATTGTGAGCAACCAGAACAATCAAGTCACTTCTCGCTGGCCTTTTTTCACTCGGTTTATCTCCAAATTGTTGTTTGAACTGCTCCAATGTTTGATCCAATTCATCCTGTGTCACTAAATAACCTCTATCATGACACAACTGCATAACAGTCTTCCTAATTCTCCACAGCTTGTACGTCTCCGCTTCGTCATCCATTTCAACTCAAAAAGACAAGTCCCCAATACTAAATAAATGAATGAAAAATAACAAAAATAATCCTTCAATCTTCTCAAATCGTGAGCGTCACGTTGATAACCTCAACCGAAGCAAAATAAATTTTCGGTAAATATTTTTGGAAGCGCAAGATCCACCGACAGTGCTGCCAGTAAATTAAAAATTTTTTTTCATGCAAACAGGTGCTCATGGAAATCTGCTGTTTCCATGAACTATCATAAAAAAAACAGTCGAAATTTGTGAACAGATTGAATACAACACGTTTTTAGATTTTCTTGGTGAAAGGACAGAGCAATAATTGCAATGTTAATAAATTTTTACTGATTAGTTAGAATTTGTGTATGGAGTACGCGACAACTGTTATGACAATGTTTATGATAAATTGGGGGTGGGAATTACGAGGAACAATGTCATCAGATTCAATCGATAATACACAATACCTGGAAGGGGTAGTTGGAAGAGGGCGAAGTGGGTGTTAGTGTGTTTGTGCCATTTGTGGTATGGGGTGCACGCTTACACGAGTGCATAAAGAGGATAGGATTATATCCTGCGGGTAAATTTCTTCATGAATCCAATTGCAATTACTATTTTAAAATGTTAGTATCCTCGATAGCTTTATAATTAATCGTATAAAGAAGCTGGATTTTTTGGGAGGACATTAAAATGTAAAGTTATGCCGAAAAAAAGTAGCAGACATGTCAAGGATTCAGGGACAACGAGGGGACAACATATTGATGATAAGGATTGTAATGACAGTGTCATTAAGCATACACAGACTGTACGTATTGGAGTTAAAAGTGCTAAAAGATGGTTCTCGTTGAAAAAACGAATGGGATTTGCCAGTGATGATGATTTGGTGGTGCATCTGCTCGATCTTGCCGAGACTATCAGGTAATTTTCTATTTTTTTCAGTTTACCCATTCATTTATTGTCGTCATTTGGTGACATTCAGGGAGTTAATTAGGTGAATGTAATTATTTTTTCTTCGTGGGGAATCTGTCATTAGCGATTCCCAGGGGCCGTCATTTGTCCGCCATATTTGTTTAAAATACTACCCTCATGTAGGTAGAGTCATCAATCCATTGACAGAATTATTAATTTTCGTTTGAATTTTACGAATACGCGATCGGCTATTTTTCAACTGAATATAGTTTTTGTTTGAGCTCATAAAATTCTGATTTCAAGTACTTGATCCATCATTTTGTGTTTACAATTTCAGAAAAGATGAAAAATCTCCGGAGAAAAAGGGAGAGACGAATGGTAATGCTGAGGAAAAGGAAAAAGATAAGAATGTAATAGAAGTAGAGCCTCACGAGCCACTTCGTAGAAGTTCGAGGAAACAGAATCAAGAATCTCAAAAGGACGAGATTTCTCAGAAAAATTCGATAGACAAGGGTTCAGTGGAACCGACTGGAGGGATGGAGGAGCAGCATGCAAAGCACAAAGCAAAAATAAAACACCACCGGAACAAAACAAAACACCACAAGGAAAAACGCAAGAAGCGAAAGCACACGAAGAGTTCAGAGTCTGAAAAATCTCTGACGGTTGATAACGATAATATAGAAGAGCGTATAAAATCTAAAGACAGTACAAGTCAGCCTGACAATGAAACTAATCTGAATAAATCTGTGGAGATCCATGAATCTAGAGATGAATCTGTCATCCAAAAGACTGAGACTATACATAACGTAGTATTAATCAGCAATGTAAATAGCAAAGAAAATATTAGTCAAAATTCGCAGATTAACGACAATTCAATCGACAAAAATGCAAGTATTCAGGATGATAGAAATTTAATAATTAGTACCTCAGCAAAGTGTTCAGTCCTCAGACACTCAACAGAGCCCAACATTCCCCAGGAATTTGAGGAAAAAAATGATAAATTCCCGACAACGCAGGAGCAGCAGGAACTGCCCTCGACTCAAAAAAGTATAAGATCACCCGAGCAATTGTCAGAGCCTCAAGGGAAACCCGACTCTGACGATAAGAAAAAGAAAAAACGAAAGCATCTCAAGCCTGAAACAGATTCATTGCAAAATGACTCAAATACTGAAACGAACGATGAGCTTGGTCACAAGCACCGTAAAAAGAAGCACAAAAATACCGAGCACAAAGTAAAGAAGAATCACGACGTCAGAAAAGCTCCTCAAGACGGAATGATTCCCGTGGAGCCTCGAGAGATGAAGCCTGACGAGCCATCTCCCTCAGTTGGACCCCTCCCCCCAGCAGATTTTGACAGTGAAGCAAGTGCAGATCACCAGAGACTCGCGATAAAAATAAAACTCTGCCAGGATTGCAATAGTCGTCATATCCAGGACGCCTGTCCTTTACTCTCAGCGGTCTACGAAATCCCAGACTCAATATCACCCCATGACTGGATAAACATGCACAAGCACAACCCTGATGTAACGAAAGCTCTCGCCTCCGACAATCCAATGTCCGAGGGTTATGGAAAACCCACGGATGACGGATTCGAGTCCGACGAAGACTCAGATCTGTACAAATCAAAATCAAAAGCCCACAGCGAGGAGAGACGTCTTCAAGTCGACGAAGGGCGACCACTTTACTCTAGGGATTCTCTACCAGACTGTCTAGTGCTCAAAATGTCAAACAATGACCACGGTCTTGGCATTTTCGCCGATAATCCAGTGCCAATGTACGCTAAATTGGGGCCATTAATCGGAGAACCGGTAAAGGAAATGGATATTCCTGATGATTTCCCTATGCGTCATATCTGGGAGGTGGAGGTGGACGGAAAAACATCATACATAAGTACCACTAATCCCCTAAAGAGCAATTGGTTACGATACATGCGACCCGCTGAGACGAAAGACGAGAGAAGTGTCGTGGTAATAATTGAGAACGGTAAACTTTACTTTGTTACAACACAAAATATAACACCAGGCAGTGAATTAACATACTGGGCAGATTCTCAGTCTTCTGCATGGACACGAAAGAACAAAACAGATAAAACAAACTGCGGCGGTTGTAATCTCAATTTTACCCATCAAATTTACTATCGTTTACACTGCTGCATATTCCACGATGCTAATTACAGTTTAACCATTCGTAAATATCATTGCAAAGTGTGTGGTGCTGCTGTATTGGGAAAAGATAATATCATGAAACATGCGGCTGAACTTCACGCTGGTCGTGGAGCTTATCAGTGCCAGTACTGCAGAAAATTTTTCTTACGATTGAATTATCTCGAGATGCATCGCACCTATGGGTGTTCGCAAAATCCACAGAGAACTAGGCCACTGTGTGACTTTTGTGGACGTAAATTTTGCCAGCCGCAAAAATTAAAAGTACATATTAAGAGAATGCACAGTGATATGTCCGAGGTGTTGAGGGAGTTTCAGTGTAAATTGTGTTTGAAGTTGTTGGGATCGAGGGCTGCATTGCAACGGCACATGAAGGAAGTTCATCATAAGGATGTTGTCGGGGCAGCCACTTGTGATCGTTGCGGAAAAATGTTTCAGAATAAGAGTAATCTAAAAATTCATATGCTGACACACAGTGGTGTTAAACCTTTCAAGTGTAAGGAAAATGGTTGTAAAGCTGCATTCACCACTAAACAATGTCTCCAATTTCACTATAAGAAAGTGCACGGATTAACTGAAGAGATGATGCCAAAAATAGAGAGATCAGTGGCATACACGTTCGATGCATACAGTGGAGGTCCCTTGGAAGAGACTTCCCAAGACACAAACCCGAGAACAAATCGCCGAAATTCCCAGGAGAATAACAGTAGTTTATTGTCGACCGACGACGTATCCTCTGAGAACAGTATGAAAACCGAGACATCCGTGCCATGTCCTCCCCTTCACCCAGAAATGGAGCCCGATAGCTCAATAAACCGACCAACTCATCAGGATCTGCTGATATCGTCACCGAGACACGAAGTTATTTTATCATCTCGTCAGGATATGGATACATACGGTACCTCAAGGCTGCAGAGTAAGGGAAGTAAAAAATGGATGGGTGAATTCAATCCGCCCCCCACGAGCAAACTCCCAGAGCATTCTCATCCAGTTTCAGTGACCCCAACCGATCCCTACGAATTCGAAGATCTCCCAAAGAAAGAGGAGGAGGAACGTTCAACACCTATTCCAATGACATCAACCCTCATGGATGAGAACAAACTTGGTCTGAGTGTCTACCGACGAACAGAGAGTACAAACGCAAGTCTTCTGGTCGAGGCTGCTCTCGATGCAGCAGAGAGAGACATCGGTGCTGTCTCAAGTCCAATACTTGAGGACAACGATCGAGATGGCAATCTCTACTCAATGCCCAATCATCTGCACTCTCCTCTCCCCTCGCGATCCCCAGAGAGTCATCTGGAATCGTACATGCAGCAGCAGGAGGATCTCATGTCCCCGACACCGACCCCAGACGGTCGAAACACACCTCCCACTCACGTAAGCTCCGATTACCACCTCCATCGATCAGTGGACTACATAAATACCACGAGAAACCACAATATCGATCAGTATCTCCACCACGAAGACCTCCCTCGAGGCACTTCACCCAATAACTACATCCACATGTCTCAGACTGATCTTGTGTCTCCATCAGCCACTCCCAATCGTTATCAAGAGGTCCATCATCATCATCAGGTACCCGCAGAGAACCTCTCGAGTGACGAGGGCGACTCTGTTGCCCAGAATCTCAGTATTTCAGTCAAAGAGAAAGCACTCCAGTTGGACTTGCCCACTTCTTATAAATACGACCCTCTTGATTTTGAATTCGGTAATAGAGAGAGAAATTTCGAGCCACTAGTGTTGAATAATGGAGAGCTCCAGGGGCTCGATATGAGTGCCCGGGGATTTCACACATTTGGATCACAAATGCAAAACAGCAGATATCATCATCATCATCATCTCTACGATATTGGGGAGCGTCAGAGTGTCGATTTAAGTAGAACTGGGAGTTACTCAATATCACCACCACCACCTCCATATCCGCACAGTGATGTTCTCAGGGTGGTTAGTCTCGATCTCACACCTGGGGGGAGGCATTCCGTTGATTTGAGCCTTTCTAGGGGTCATCATATTCATGGTAATACTTCCCGAGTACTTACTAGTCCACAACCAAGTTCAACAACACCCCACGTTGTTCCTGAGGCCATTGAGGGACGAATGCTCTCTCCACCACCACCTCCACTGCCTGCTTACAATCCGGCTTATCCAGTCAGTCCTGCGCCTTATCATCCACCAAGGCCTGGGTATTATCATCATTCGGGGTACTATTGAATCACATTTTGTAGGCAATCGGGAGTCGACTGGTGGGAGACTATATATATTAATTGTCTGTTTCTTTTTTTACATAAATTTCTGTAGGGTTGTACTACAGAATAATTTTCCCAGCAATTTTTCAAAAGGTTGTTTATTAAACAATCTCTAAGAATTCTCTTTATGTATTACTTTATTGGTGCAAGTTTATCACTTGTCTCTCACGTTTTCTTATCTATATGTTTTTTAGATTTTTTTAGTAATTACGAAGCACAAGCCCATGTGTGATACTTTTTTATACGGATTATATCTATGTTAATTATCGCTTGTTTCATACATCCATTTCCTCTGCTGCTTTTATATCACTTCGTTTAGCGAATATGTACAATCATTGTTGATTAAAAAATTGTTACTCTGAGTTTAGCTTGCATGCTTCTATAGCAAAATTCAGAAACTTATTCAATTCTCATTGAATTTTTCAGAATGCCTGATAAGTGATAGGGGAAGGTGGGGCAAAATGCATTGTCGAATTATTTTATTGTTTATTGGATAACTTGAGTATTATGATAAACTTTTTTAAACATATTCATATGAAAATGCAAAAAAAATTGCTCAAGATACTTTCAAGTAAAAAATTAATAGATGACTGATTATTGCCTTTTGTTGAGTGATTTTTTGTTGCTCTTTCTCTTCAATTTTATTTCACGAAAAAAATTTTTAATCACCTATCAGCTTTGCCGCACCCTCTTCTGAATCAAATTAAAAAGGTCAACGGTAATTCTAGTCATTTTACATTCACGAGTAAGACGGAGTTTAATTGTGAATCCGGAGGAACTTTCTGTCGAATTGTAGAGTGAGGAGCGAGTACATGAATTAATTAGTAATCATTAATTATTATTGTATATATTTCCTCAATTCAAATTTCGGTAGAGTAATACTGTATAGATTTCTCCGTTAAATGTATGTACAGTAGACTCCCGTTAGTCGTGTGTTTTTTTTTTTCGTGGCAAAATTCAAAAATACGCGAGAAATTTACATTTCCGCTTTATTTCGCCTGGAATTTCATCCCTCACCAGAAGAAACAATGGATTGTTTACATCTTGAAGTCTGGAGGTGGTAGCCGAAGAAACCAAAAGATACGCGAAAAAGAAATAGAGGAAAGGTGCGATTATAACGGGACTCTACTGTAGCTGCAATAATTCGTGTAAGAATAGTGTAGATTTGTCTCTGTTGTGAACACATGACGAATTGGAAAAAAATACCAAAGATGGAAATGCTAATAACTCTTGTGCCAAATTGTATAGGGCGTAAATGTATTCAATTTTACTTTAATAACAACAAATGTCGTACTGGATACAATTTTTCCATTACAAATTTTAGCTCGCCAGGTTAATGCATAATTTTTACACAAATTTAAAAACTATTTTTTTATTTTGAAGGGGTAATCTTATATGTACATAAATGATGGCAAATATGTCAAAACACAAAAGTGGAAGATTTTATTGTAAAGAATTTCTAATCATCTTCTGCAAGCATTTTTTTGATTAATGATTTGTAGATTAATGATTCGTCGATTCATAGAATAGTCGGAGTTACTGAATAAATAATACAACTTAGGATCAATTTTACAAGAGAAAAATAGTCGTTCACTTATAACTATGCAAGATCTCTGTCTTCTTATCGAAGGTTTCACTTCGTTCTACGTGGGATTATTGCAAAGCAGAAGAATAATGAAACATGCAATATACAAAACTTTTAGTAATTGTAGTAATGAAGATTTATTTAAATACGTTATCTGATCATTGTAAATCGGGCACATGATGGCATCAAGGAAAGTGATATAAAAATGTATTTCTAGATAAAACAAAAACCTCGAAAATTAATGCTAAAATTGTCGATATTTTTCGAATACAAAACGAATTATGGCCCACAATATATTTGTATCAGGTTCATTAATTTTTAAGACTTAAGGAGTATTAAAAGACTAAAACTCTCAAAAATGTTGTTTTGATTTAAGGGGTTAAAGGTGGAGGGCCGAGGCATTTTCCAATTTCAATTTACAGAATTGAAGAAAAAAAAATCAATGACAGTAAGATACAAATGTTTATTAATCCTCAAAATTTTCTTCAGTGCTAAAAAAATGTGTCTCAGATTTACGGAGACCATTAATTCATTTCTAATATACATCATATTAATTTACAATATTAATTTGTTTCATTGTCATTAACCTAATGGATACGTTTTCATGATTGAACGATTATGATCAAGATACGATGCAGTGAGGCGATAAAAAAAATCAAGAGTTGGATTGATTTTACTTGTCAAGAAGTTGAGACTTAATATATTCTTTAAACTTGGCATCTTTGGGATCGATCGATGGTTTACGTTCGACAATGAGTTTACGTTTTTTCGCCTCAAGATCGTTATTGTCACTTGTGCGTTTTATCACATCAATACGTTTCCGTTTGCAGCTTTCAATCTTCTCTCCCTTCAATGGTTCTTCCCTGGAGCGACTGAGTTCAGCAGTGAGATCCCCAATTTTTTGCTCCCACTCCTCAAAATGACGTCTCATCTCCGATATCTGTTGCTCCTGTTCATGAATTTTCTTCGACTGATTCTGCAATTTTTTGCTCTGCAAGTGAATGAAACATGCTTGTCTCTTCAGTCTCAGTCTCAATTTTTTCATAGCAGCCTCAACATTCAAAAATGACAATCTGTTCTTTCTTGTTTTAATAAACACAGCCCTCATCGTGTTATTCCAATTCTCGGCGGTTAACGTATGCTGACCATAGACACTCGTGGTGGGAGTTGAATTGTGATGAGAGATCATGAAACTACTTCCAGGCAGTTCATACGAGCTCACAGCATTTACCATTGACGTGCAAGCACTTTGTTTCAATACTGGCAAGATCTTCTCATCAAAGTGTTCCATTGCCATGCTACTTATATCCCTCAACTCCTGGAGGATCTCGTGGGCTCGGGGTGGAAATTTTGTGTCCTTTATCAAACGTAAAACTCGGAGAATCTCGTCGATTACCTGATGTGAAAATTGCGGATTAATTTCTCACGCTCGTGTACCAAAAAGACAATATTTTCAAAAAATAAAATAACATCGAGAAAATTCCAATGATTATTGAAAAATTCCAGAAAATTATTTGAGTCTGGAACTCGTTGGACCACTCAACCGAGTGCTTCTCCCAGTAATTAACATAAATAGAAGAGTCTATTCACCTTTCCCGGGATGAAACAACACAGGTGTAAATTAACGTATTTCATAAAAGTCATGGATAACATGGATATCCGTGTTTCAATGGCAGTGAGGACATCAGCATGTCTCGCAAGGGCATGATTTCTGCGCTCAGATTCCCTTCTTGGCAACTGACTCTTGACATTCTTCAGGCATTGTCCATGATACTTCTCCATCAAACTGAATCCACGATTGAGCATCTGCTGGCACGTCCGATCAAAGTGTTTACAGACCTATCCAAAAATTCCAACAATCATTTATTTTGCATAAACATTCATCAATTGAAACTCCAAAATGAGAAAATACTCACAATTCGGAGTCGAGCCAACTCATCGTATGACAGATTCGACAGAATAGTTTCGAGAACGACATCAGGCAGTTCGATGAGTGAAATATTCTGTACCATTTCGATTTCCATCATGCTCTAACCCTAAAAGTCCCTCACAACAGCCCAATCCAATATATTTAAAATAATCGAGTAGATAAAAATCTTCCTATCAGGAAAAACAAAAGAATAAACTCGAACGATCCGATATATCACTCCGAAGAATGTACTCTGCAAAATATAAACCAGTGCACACGCTGTTATGTATTTTCGCGAACAGTCGTCAACGTTATTTTTTTTTCCAATACAATTGGCTGACTGTCCCTTCCGTTGTTACCTTTTGCAAAACTTTAAAACACGAGTTGCTTCACTCGTTATTGATTACATCGACTGTAGCTTTCCCTTTAAAAACCTCTTATTTATCAATTTACAGGATCATTGTTCTCTTCGCATAACTCTAACTCAGAGTACGCAGAACGACAGGAAAAATAATTACTCGGGAGGTTCTGCCATCTACTGGCGATTTTGACAGATACAAACTACCGGAAATAATTGGTAGCAACCGCCAAGTACAAACCGATACTAATATACGCCTCTTACTATTATTTATTGATTTTTATTAATTATGTAGCTTCAAAATATTCACCGAGTAGGTAAACGAGAGATTAGCTGGTACCCGAGGGAGAAATCCACTTGCAGGAAATATTTCTCAAGATATTTCGAGGACGTGTACCTAGGAGCGATAGGGGATGAAATCGCTTGAATTCCACCGCCAGTTATCACTTGCGAATTACGGTAAACAGTTTGGTAGTTAAGGAGATTGATTTATCTTTCTTGTAATAAAAAAATCTTCACTCGTTTGATGTCCGGAGACAGGATAAATGCATATTCTTAAAATCTCTGGGTGACTTAGCAGACGGTATGATTGAGGTAATCACTGTGTCTAAGTGAACAGAGGTTTAATTGAAATTAACTTAAGTTCCTCCCCGTGAATGTATTACACTCATTCAATCGAATTATCCTGTCACATCTGCATTGAGGACTCGAGGAAAAACTAAGTAGTTTTGTTTGCCATTTTATGGTGTCGGGATTTAATTTCAGTGAGTGTCTGTTTACTCTCGGTGTACAATGTGAACTGTGGAGTTGAATTTTGGACGGGAAGTGATAAGGGATCGAACAGGTTGATGGAATTCCTGGGGTAAATCTGTGGAAGTCAATGGCCCTCTTTACCTCTTCCAAGAAGCTAAATATCATTCTATGAATACGAATCTTGGAGTAACACGCGATAAATCTTGGTGAGGGACATTTGAATTGCTAAAGATTTTTGTTGAAAATTCTTTTTTATATCATGATTTTTATACTGCATACTCCAGCCCACGTGATCGTTAATTTATTATACCCTCTGATCGAGAGGAGGGACCCTTTTGCTAACGTCCTCGGTGATGATTTTTTTTGTCATCGGGGAATACCGGTACATGGATATGTGAGTTGCCAGTTGCCATAATAGTCGCACTTCGCGAGAGGGTGATATTTTTTTTTTTATATTTCTCGTGGATTTTATTTTCAGTGTGGGAGAACAAGGAGCTACGGTAAAACGGGCATTCCATTGTTCTGGGAATAATGTTCTTTTATAATATGAAAAATAATTCTTTACTCCAGTGATGACTTTACAGATTGTCCGACGTGACAATTGACTCCAAACCGAATGATTTTCCCAGATGAATGATTTTATACCAAATTTGCGTTTGGGTCTTGATTTTTTTTTTAAATTGTGGGCATGAAAATAGAATATTGTCCGATTGAGAGGATTAAATTATTGATTTACTATTTTATCGTGTCATTTTTAATTTAATCAATTTAATTATATCGCATACAATAATCGATCATGTTTCTTCTCGATATCATTGACTCTACAATCACTTTTTTCAATCGATAAAACATCGAGTGAAACATCATTCCAATGGCGCTATTGTAGTCCCCGAGGAGTGGATTAATTGTTTTCCATTGAAAAAATGAGAAGAAAAAATGTTATAAAATTTAATAAAAGGTAGATATGTTGTTTACAATATCAAGAATTGACTGGAATGTCAATCCCCGGACTCAATAGCAATTACCGCTGGAATTCCGGATTTATCTTAATCGCAAAAAAATTAGAAAAACCCAATAAACAAGATGAGGAAAATGCGATTCCGCGAACAATATGATCACCAAAATTCCGCCTCATCGAATGAATATCAATCAATATCTCATCAATGCCTCATCAATAGAATTGCATTCGAAGAATCCTCTGGACTCGTTACCCCGGAGTTTTTATGAGAAAATTTGTATTCAATAAAAAATTAGAGTGCAATCGGTATCAATTGTCCAATCGAAAATTTGAATTCCCCACCAAAAGGACTAGATATTTTTATTTACTAAAAAAATTTTCTTGCTAAAATAGAGGAATTTCCAATACCGGAATTGTCTATGGGACTATATTATAGGCATTCCCAGGCTGATTCACTGAGACTTCGAGAATTAAAATAAAATTATCATTACATAGTCGAAGCGCTAACGTTTCAACTGCTAAATGCACTCTATATCAGGAGCAATACGGCTTTACAGTTCGGAAGTTCATGAAAATGGCGAACATATTGCTCGTGTATTCTGCCAATTAATTTATTCCATGGATTCAATAAAAATATTTAATAAAAATATTCCTGTACAATGCACGTCGGAAGACAGCGTTACAAATGGTTTCCATTATCCCCTACAACTAGGAATTGAGAAAATTATCACAAGTCCTAGAATTCCTCTATCTCAATATTATCAATTCCACCCTAAAATTCCATTCAAATAAATAGCGTTTTTTATTCTAATCACAGATAAATATTTTTGCAAAATCTATAAATATATATAAGTATATATAAATATTTACTACACTTTATAATTATTAAAATTTAGGTTTAATGTTGAATTACATAAATCGATTGTAATCGTGATAAAAATGAGAGGAATATAAACGAAATAATTTTTCTGACTGCCGATTCCAGGAGCGGTATCCCGATAACACCAGAAGTCGTCGGAATAATTCCTCAATAATATGATCATGGACTGGTTGATTTATTTTTTACCTGGCAATGTCATCGTAACATTACACCAGTCCGTTAAATCCTCCATTTGCAATGGAAGGGTAGATTCTTGGATTTTGATATAATGATTTGCGACACGGTTGTCCCCCCCCTACCACCTGGACGTGCGATTCTTTCTCGCGGTCTCAGGAATACACATGGAAACGATCACATACACGTTCAGGGAAGCAAGTCTTTATAAGTAGAAGCCATCCGAGTCCCCGGGACTTACTCCCTCTTGAGACGCGCCACGATCGGACGATTTACTGAAAATACATTTGCCTTACAAAAATTGCGGTAGAGAGATCATTTTCCGCGGCTCGAGAAGAACTCACCACCACCGACAACTAGTCTTGTATGTTCCGTTCAGTTGAATTTAGCCTCTCTTGCTCACTATTTCAATCATCATTTTCACAAATTATTTAAATATTTTATTTCACAAGCCATTGAAATAGCGATTATTTCAATCCGGAGGAGAATCATCAACGTCCGAGGGGGTTGAAGGTGCCCATGGTGTCAAGTGCGAGGTGCATCCCCGAAGAAAATAATGTCAACTAAAGGGTGAGTTTTTACACCAATTCCTACATCCTCCCTCATCAACACAAAATATTGTGAATATTTGACAATTGCACAATAAAAATCACTCCATCTTAATTATTATAAATCCGTCAAGCGCATGATTATCCGCTATTTAAAATTCTCTTCTTCGGCTTCCATGAGTCATTCGCAGTCGAAATAGCGAACAATTTTATTCATATCAATTAGCGATGAGGCGCAAAAAACGGAGAAACCATTGAGCCGCGATTAAAATGGATTAAAAAGGAAGTTGCAATGAGGAATGTCGGTATTACGAAACACCCTTGCCCCTCAGATTCAATTCTGACATGCCCCATAACACCGCTTATTTGTTACTGTCCTTCAGACATCATCGAGGCCATAATCCTTATATCGTCGATAGAATTATTTCAAAACACTAATCACGCTCCAGCAAATGAATTTTTAGTGGCAATGACACTGACAACGCGTCATACCCCGGAATAATATAAATAATGGAATGAGTGATTGATGTCACATCCAAACAATTTGACTGACAAGTGACATCTCACATATCTCCAATCATCGGTTGATCAATTATGGAATTAAACGAAATTCATTGATTGCCGTTGTATTCCATTGAATTGGTAGGATCCACTGGTGAATAATTGCATTGAATAATGGATGGGGGTGGAGCTGTGTTGAGATGAGGAAAAACGAGTTAAAGAAAAGTTAAAGAGAAACAAGCGATAGGATCGATTGTAAATTGACATTGAACTCCGTGGTACCCACTGGACATATCCTCGACATTGGATTGTGGCGCAACGGCCACCCATAAATGGTGAATGCTTCACTGCCACCGGAATGTTCGTGTGCTTGTACATTCAACCCTTTTGTCCACTCGATATCTCATCTCTATACACTTATACAGTACAAACATTAAATCATAATATATGGCTCTGTGAGTACGTCAGAATTGATGTTTTTGTTCAAGACTTTAGTGCACTTTAACGATGGTACTCAAAGCCCTCAAATTAGAATTCATCAGCAACGGGGTTCAGATAGTCTAATGTCAGCTCAGCGGACAATAATTCAATATAATGGGGGAGGATATGAACCCTGGGGATGAGGAGATAATGAATGAGCAGATGGTCTTGCTGATACCTGATTAATGCATTCGTTTAACGAGAACTATCAAGCATCATTTTTCTCCAGAAGGGGATGCACTTTAAATTATCTCCATTTTTTTATACACGTGTTGCTTTTAAATACCACTGAGGAATTCCATCAATCACCCATCACCTCGGAATTACCTCAGAATTATCTCGAAATTATGTCTTTAGAAGTATTTTTTGCTGGATGTTTTAACAGCAACATAAAATATCCTTTGAGATTCCTGGCAAAAGCCGGTAGCATCGTCTACACCGAGAAAAACCATACAAACAGTCTCCAGAGTGATCGAGT
The DNA here is from genome assembly GCF_000806365.1 of Fopius arisanus. Classification (NCBI taxonomy): domain Eukaryota; kingdom Metazoa; phylum Arthropoda; class Insecta; order Hymenoptera; family Braconidae; genus Fopius; species Fopius arisanus. The sequence continues at coordinate 279,305 of NW_011887776.1, forward strand.
GCAACCACTTGGCTCATGAATTGTCACGAATAGTACTGGAAAGTACCAAGAGACATTCGCCCTAATAACACTCCATTCAACAATCAACCAAGACTCGTCTCCCAACGATCATCGTATACTCGTCTCCCAACGATCATCGTATACTCGTCTCGACGAAGCTGAAAAAACTAATGTTTTTATTCCCCTGGTAACGCCAAGGTTGTGCTGCTTAACAATTTTTCCCAATGTTTTTCCAATTCCCATGAGGGGGAAAGAAAAAAAATCGAATTTTTGCATTCACCCGTAGAAATGCTGTGGAAAAATAAGAAGGTGACAGAACATGGTGGAAGGCACGTACAAGTAATTTCCTCCGCCTCTATATCCCTTTAATTGCGGAATACCTAACGAGCAAAAGAAAATCCTGGTAGAATGATACACGAAGGCTCCACGGTGTAGAACCTGAGGTATCGTTATTATCGTTATCGTCGAGACAACTAAAAGGAAAATAGAGACCGATACGGTGGATCATGTCGGTCTGAGAGAGTAAGAGAGTGGCGCAACCTTATAACGCGACCTTGCAGAATAACCGCGTCAAGGTTGCACTTTGCCATCAGCATCCCAAGAGACTTGCCCGTTGGTTTATATACTCTGATGGCAGTTGGCTTCAACTACACCTCATCATAGGCCCCTTACCTATTACACAAAGAGCTATATATAAACACCATTTTTTATCTCGATTCTCTGTTTATCCCCTTCTGCTTACCCAACCCACCGCTGCACACCAAGATTTACTCCAGGTAACTACGTGATCACCGGTGTCTCTTACCCTACGGGACTCGTCGTCTACCTCTGATGCCAATCTTCAAGTGCGCCTACTACTCACGCAAATACTTCATCTTTATCCGTTGAATTCCAATGGCATCTCCACTATTCGTCGTCAGCCTATTATAATCACTTGATTGGTAACAGGATGAGAGAATTTTTCTCACTTGCAATTTCTGTAATTTCTAATTCTTTTTTTTTCCCCTGAGTTTTTTTTTTTCATGGGTTTTTACACCTGTCTCACTCATCATTTATCCACTCGAGTGTCCCTGGCCTGCCATTTTCATCTGCTGATTCATTGGGAATACGAATATAGGTAAACGGTTATTTGAAATGACTGAATTGAGAATTTCAAATTGTTTATTGTTATGGCTGTTTGAGATGTTTGGAAATTTCCTTTTGAGTTCTTTTGTCGTTCCAATTGTAGAGCGATTACGCATGGGGATGTTTTAGAAATTGATTATTAGATTTAAATTTCAAGAGACGAGTGCATTATTTTAATTTTGTTAATTATTTTAGTTTTATTTAAACAATTTATTTGAATAGTCTCAATGGGTCATTGTCCCTGCAGGACAGGTGATGTGATTATAAAATTATGATAATTGAATTTTCTAGAGATAATTGGGACAATGACCACTACCAGAGTTTCAGTGTTCTCTCATCAATTATTTAACAGTACATTTCGTGATTGAATCCCCAGTGCATCAAGTTCACTGCCAGATACTTCTCTTGATGCCTCACAGATAAAACATTCCTCATCACCCATACCCGTCCCGAAATTCGGGAATGCATTTATTCAATAATTTAAATATCTGAATAATTCGCGAATGCACTGCGATCCGGTGCAATCCGTTATTCATGAAATATTCATCAACGCCAAAAAATCTGTTACTTAATGTTATTCGATTGATCAACTCCACAGCATTGCTGGCACACATTCCATGCCATATACTGTCAATCCTGTCAATCCTGTGGATTAAAAAACAAATCTGACTTTAAATTTCCCTCCGATATAATAACGCAATAAAAAATCCCGTGAGAACAGTTTCTATCATGAGCACCCAGAGCCTAGCCCAATAAACTCGAGATCTCATTGATAAAATAATGAACACGTTTTCATTTCAATTTTCATATAATTGGAAATAGAATCGCGCGCCAGGACACGTAACTGTACAACCAATCAATGCCCAGGGAGTTGACCCTGAGGGGAATCCCTCAACTTCCACCACAAAGTTAATCCAATTTACTGAAAAGAAGAGGAAAAAAGACGAAAATGTAAATGGTGGGATTTTAATTCCCAAACCACGTGTGAGTGACATTGGAATAAATGTTGGAGAGGCCAGTGTCACTGACTCTCCAGTATTTACCTTATATAATAGCAGTATTATGTCATCTATGGTCACGAAGAACGGTTGATTCTCGTGGAATGTAATTCAGTGTCATAACATAGAGGAGATAATGCAACTTTCATCTCTCTTTTATATCTCCTTTTATCTTGGCACGCATTTACTCGGTTGAATATCCTTGTAACGCTGTTGGGGGGCTTTTCTCAATGACGTAGACAATCCCCAGAGCCAATGCACTCGATTCTACAATAAGTTGTAAAGCGACTTAATCGAATGGATTGATCGTGACCGGTGATACCATGAATTCCTCTGGGTTATTTTTTTATTTCTCTCATTTTTTTTTTCTCTTCCCTCGTTTTCCATCGATTCAAACATCTGGATTGCAGCCAACTAGGACAAATGGAGTTACCGTTTTGACTCAGTCATGATTCGATCGAATATTCAGAATTATGCAGGAATTTAAGATTGAGGAAGTGTTGATACAAGGTCAATGCGTGTTAAAAATAGTAATGATCTATTATCATACGTTTGATAGCTAATAAAAATTCTTGGTGGTGGTTTTTCCGTTTTTTCAGGGTACATGGCAGAGGTACAGCTCAGGTTGGATGGATTTTGTCGAGCGGTTTGAGATCATTGGTGGTGATATTGGCGATAACCCAGGGTGAGCCTATACTTTTAATTACGATGCCATTATACCTGGGGGTTCTTCCATTACCCTTGCAACGACTTGTTGATACATATCTCAGGAGCGTGTCCACTGGGACATGCTATTGCCAGGGTGTGATGTCCGATGATGTTCGGGAGACGAATATAAAGAGTGCATTCAACTATTTTTACACAAAGCAACTAGAAGTGCAAGTGGAATCTTAGTGCGGATGTTGTTGCCGTCAAACTGGTTCCACGAGGACATCCATGGTAACCTTCGATAGAGAGAGGGGACCCCTATGCAATTCTCTCTCAAAGACTTGCTCTCGGTTTAACGCCTCCTCGTATCATAATTTCTCGTAATTTCTTATCTGCAACATCGCATTCCTGATGTCCATTTGTTTGAGATATTCTATCACCGGGGGGATTAGATTGCAAATGACTTGTTTCCACTCGGGGATTAAATTCATGTCTTATTTAATGATGTTTTTCAAATGAATCCCCCGGTTAATCAGCATTTAGTATGCCTCTTAATAGGCCACGAAATCGATTATCACGCGGTTGAAAAATAAAGGACTGATCGCGTGTTTTCCAGGAAATTCAGCATCACACCAGCAACAACAGAGTGGATTTGAGTGTAAAATCGAGGGATATCACGAGGATCCAACGAGCTGCAGTATTTATTACAGATGTGTCAATTGGGGTAATTCAAGTCCTCTCACTAAATTTAAATTTGAATGCGGTCCCGGCACTGTTTTCTCACACGCCAGAGGCGATGTGTGTGTACATCCACGTGAGAGCGAGAGAAATGAGTGCAGCGAATCGGCAAATGATCTTGACTCACCACCAGACAAACCCTCGTCCAATGAACAAACAGGCCCACCTGCTGCGTATCCAGATTATCCGAGCTATGGATCACCATTACCAGGTACTCCATCAAGTGGATTGTCATCGACGACAACCAGTGCATTTGAATCAACAACCACCGCCAATTCCCTTTCCAATTATCCAGGAAGTGTTCATGGCCCGAGTAATGGGAAAAACGTGTGTCACCAGGAGGGTTTTAAACCCGATGAGAAAGACTGTCGTAAATTCATTAGATGCGTTAACAACGGGGCTGGTGGTTATCATAGCTATGAATTTACGTGCGGCGATGGTACAGTGTGGGATCCATCGATAGAGGCGTGTAATCACGCGTGGGCGGTGTCTAGAAGTAATTGCAGTGAATCCTCCAACGGTGTTACTAGCGTGGGCGGTGGAGATGAGGGATCTAATGAGCAGAGTGGATATCCCGGGTCGTTGAGTGAGTCTGGAGGTAATGGTGGAGAGGAGTCCGAGTCGAATGAAGTGCCGCATCCCCCAGGGGGCTATCCACAGGGTACTGAGGTGTCAACTCCACCGATCGAGCCGGTTTCCTATCCCCAGTATCCTAATCAGGGCTATCCTCAGAATTTACCCAGTACATCTGGACCAAATCCTCCAGAGCAACCAGCTCTCTATCCACCGCCTTCACCTGGATATCCGTCGATTCATCCTGACGAAAAACCAACTGATAGACCTAGTGAGGGAGAGGGCAGCTCTCCCGATTCATTTTATCCTCCTCCGTATCCTGGAGTCTCTTCTACGTCTGAATCTACATCATTTCCATCATCTCCATCCGAATCTCCCGCACCCGTTCAAACGGAATCCCCGATCGAAGGTACTCCATCGAGACCTCCAGGTGAACTTTATCCACCACCCGTTCGGCCCCCTGGAGAAGGGACTGGTGCGTCGGGTCTAGGTAAACCAATACCGGATGCCACAGGATCGTGTAAAGAGGAGGGATTTTTCCCTCATACAAGTGACTGTAAAAAATTTTACAGATGTGTTGAGGACGAGGGTTCATTCCAGAAGTACGAATTTACGTGTGGCGAGGGTACAGCTTGGGATCAAGGCCTTTTGACTTGTAATCACGAATACGCAGTACCTGGTTGTGGTGGAAGTGAGAGACCTGGTGGCAGCGATGCACAGAGTACACCGTCGAGTTCATCGAACGAAGTGACTTCTGAACCTGATGGCACTCAACAGGTCACGTCTGTGGGTGTTAACATTACTTCTTCGGAGGGCACGACTGAATCAAGTGGTACAACTGTTAGTGATCAGACTTCGGGTTCTAATACGGCAACACCGGTGGTGGGTACGACTGAGGGGGAGAAAGAGGTAGATGTAACATCGGAGAGACCGACGTCTGAGACTACATCCTCGGGAAGTACTATACCTTCAGAGGGTCCTTCTGAAACTTCTTCCGGTGATGGAACGACGTCGATCACCTCTTCGTCATCTACAGATGTTTCAGCGACAACTGCTAAACCCATCGAATCTTCGACAGATGGGACGTCGGGCGCTACTCCTGGAAAACCTTCTTCGGGTTCTTCGGGATCTTCGGGATCTTCAGGATCCTGCGAAGCCGAAGGATTCTTCGCCGACCCCAAAGATTGCCACAAGTTCTATCGATGCGTCTCTTTCGATCACTCATCCAAATCATACACTAAATTCACGTTCGACTGTGGTCCTGGCACAGCCTGGGATCAAAATCTTCAGACCTGTAATTATGAGAATCAGGTTGAAAGCTGTGGGACATTGGGTGAAGGTAAACCGAGTAGTGAAAGCCCTGACGAGTCGATGAACGAGATTGATTCGACTTCGAAACCGTCGGCACCTTCAGATAGCACAACACTCTCTTCTACTTCGGTAGGAGCTACAGGGTCTTCAGAAGGTGCAACTCCATCGTCGGAAACTGACGGGACTACACAAGTTACTACGGAATCTTCAGAGGGTATGACCACCTCATCTTCGGAGACTGAGGCCACTCCAGTGCCAGTAGCCACCACAGAAACTACGGAATCCACGACGACGTCCTCAGAGACGGAGGGGACTACCGCGTCGGAGATGACGGAAAGTATTCCGGATATCAGTTCGGAAGCAACAACGGCGGCAGGATCGACAGGATCGACAGATTCGTCGACAACCGAAGAGGATAAAGATACAAGCACTCCATCAGACATCGAGAGTACCACAGCATCCGACAGATCTACAACGTCTGTAGCAGAGTCATCCTCTCCTTCTGGAGCAACATCAGGTTCTCAATCTCCTTCAATCCCATTCAAATGCACCGACGAAGGATTCTTCCCCGATCCCTCGGACTGCCACAAATTTATTCGATGTGTAAAAGTGAACAATGGCTTCATAAAATACCAGTTCGATTGCGGTCCAGGTACTGCCTGGGATCAGAACCTTCAGACCTGTAATTATGAGGCCCAAGTGGAGTCATGCCAACCTGGTGCAACTCCTGGAAGTGGAAGTAGCACTTCAGCGACAGAATCTTCCGGTGGGGGAACTACGCCCTCATCTCCTGAGAGTTCGGAAACGACAGACACGCCCACAACTCCTGGAGATCAATCAACGATTCCTGAAGGGACTACCGGAGACTCAGGAACTGAATCGACGACTCCAGGTGGTGAAAGTGAGACAACCACGGCCAGCGGTGGAGGAACGACGAGTAGTGAAGAGACGACAACTACTGAATCTGCAGGAAATACTGAAGGGACGAGTGCTACCGAGGGCCCGGAGACGACAGACACCACTCCAGCCATTCCACCAGGTGCCCTACCATGTGCTACAGATGGTTTAACTGACGAACAGATCGTTCTAGTCTGTCCCACAGGATTCCGAAGGCATCCCAAATTTTGCAACATGTTTTATCAGTGCACCAGTGACGGAAATATGCAAATAAAAATATCAGTGCTGGCATGCCCGGAGGGACTGATCTTCGATGAGCAGAAGGTGCAATGCCTCGCTGAGGGGGAGACAGATCAAAAATGCATGAGCCCTACCAGTTCTAGATTTTATAGACAACTGGAGGACAATTCGTTATCACCTGTGAGTCATTAATGCTTAATGGTCAAATCTACAGATCTATCTAAAAAATTTCTAATTAATCGAGTTTATATTCAAGTACTTATTAAAAATCAAAAAGACAAATAAAAATTATGAGGAATTGCCAGTTGCACGTGTCACTCACAAACATATTTATTCGTGTTTTTAGGTACGAGTCACAAGAAGCACCCTCTGTCCCGATGAAGGCCATTATCCATACCAGGAAGGCTGCAGCAATGCATTCTACAAGTGTAAGAGGAATACCAGGAATTCTCTGCAGGGATACCTATACAAATGTCCAAAAGACTTCGTCTACTGGTCGGTATCCCGACGATGCGAGAGGTCGAGTCGTTTGCCAATGTGTTCCCAAGTTAATTACGAAAGTAACGAGAGACGACACGCCTGGGAAAGCAGATCGAATTTGCCAATTGAAGAATTCAACATATCAGCTAGGAGTCTCAAGATTTAATGAGACACTGAGCAACACCCATTGCGTGTCGTTTATTTTTTACTGTCCACATTAGTTTAGTTATTTGAATCTCCGTACGATTTTACTCGAGTGATTAATTCACTCGAGTGTTACTTAACGAAACGAAAGAAAAAATCGTACGAGACATTCGGGATATTAGTCTGGTTGTGGGGAGTTGTTTCATTAATTCCGGTAGTTGTGTTCAATCGTATCATCGCTATACGATCATCGAAATAAGAAAGGAAAAGGGGTGGGGAGATGTGTATACACACACAAATCATTAACTACTTGTCATTAAATGTATATATTTTTTTTAATCATTCGTGTAAGCCCCATTTGATCGACTGCATTGACAGTATCAAATGAAAATGATAAATTACAATTGGAATAGATTAATATTTCGTAATCATCATCGATAGATTTATGTGGGTCTCGAAGGCTCGTACTGTCTGCATCACAACCATTCAATAAATTAAAATGCATTAGAGAATATATTATTTTAATATACATGATTTACTCATTTTACTCATTTTGAGGAAACAACAACTGAAACAACAGGTGAAGAAATCGAATACAACATCGGCATTGATGTCTGACTCTGGCCAACAGAATTATTTGTGATGCATTCTACTATGAAAAATATTATCAACAGAAAATATAATTTATAATGTGACCCCAGGTATTTATCAACGATAAAAATATCTATTAAATTTGTCATTTGATTATTTTAATTGTGTGATTATCATATAAAAATGCTGCAGAATAATAAATCAACGGTGAATAACACTTGAAGATAATTTTGAGAAAGAGTTGTTCGGAATATTTTGTTCAATTATTAATCAAATAAACAGCAATGAATCGATCTAACTCTGTTATTACTATTGGATAAAATATTCAGTAATTTATAGAATCAGGAGGATTAACAGTTTGTTGATTAAACATTTACGTATCCTTAATTTCACACGTCGCTGGAGTATTTTTTTACAATTACAATTCTGATGGTTTCGATTCATCGTGTCTTCGCACATTTGTTCAAAATTTTTTTATTTCATGTGCTCACTATACACTTTTACTTACACAGCTTCGCGTTGCGTGCGGCGATATATACTTGATGTTGACGACGGTGTACTTCAATTCACTTGCCACTGAAAACGAATAACAAGTGATATTGATGAAGAGATATGACTCATGCGATAAGAAAGATGATAATTAATTTTCGTTTATGACATGTTTGAAGTTAAAAGGTTGTACCTTTAGCCCAGTTTCCGTGTCCACATTTGATATCTCACTTTCGAGTTTCTCTCGCCTATCAGTTTGTTCTTGTTGACGTTTCACTGCATTTATATCGCCGATTCCTCGTCTTTCCTGCTCCTGAGCTCTCTTCTCAGCTGCTGCTACTTGTTGCTGTCTTCTGGTTTCCTAAAAAATATATTCATCATCCGTTCATAATTAACAGCACCTCATCCTTGAAAATCAAATAATCACGACCGAAAAATCAATAATTAAGAATGAACTATTAACTTGAAGAATTATTCAACGAAAAATAAAATGTCGCTCATGACTTTTTTTTGTCGGAAAATGGATTGGATCGAGATTAAGTCATGGAGACAGAATGGAAATGCGTAAATTACGCAGAAAAATAGATGTAATGGAATCATTGATTATTACTGGATCGGGTGTGAGGTCCTCGTAGGTCGACTGATCCTTGCAGCACGATGTGCATACTTCCAAAATATTTCCCATTCTCCTTACGAATCGCGAAATTAATCAATCCTTTTTTTCCCAAGTCCTCAGTCCTTCTGTCACTTGTAAAACGTAAACACGTCACAGGTTAATTGCACTGGGTCTATTTACGCCGGGGCTTGAGTTGTTCTCAGCCAGACTAGTTCACCTTCTTCAATGGAAACAAAAAATTAGGCTTATGATTGGATGAAAACGAAGCGTTACTTGCACTCATGTGACAGAAAAACATAAAACCAACACGTCCTCATGACAGTTTATGTTTACTTCATGCTCCAAATTTTCCCAGTGAATTTTTATGTAAATCAATCAAATTAATTCTATTTCGGAAATGATTTTTACCCTTTGATAAACTTGCAGATCACGTCACAGGTTAATTGATAATATTTCAGCATATGAAAAACATTTTATCCTTCAATTATTGTAATGTCAACAAAATGCCTCCATTTTTCATTGGCAGAAGAAGGAACTTTTGGCCACCTATTGCAGTCTCTTTTCAGTACCATCAGCTGATGGAATAAAGTGGAAGGTGGAAGGGGTGGAAGCCTAGGAGAAAAGGAAGTGTTTGTTGTGCTAAGTGGATTTACCATTACGAGTACCACAAACGAGAATAAACTAAACGAGATGTCCACCAAAGTGAGAACGAAACAAGACAAGAGTGGAGGTACGTTTTGATAGTTTTTTATTGATTTTGAGACTTTGAGATTGTGTACTTTGAGTAAATCGATAGTATGAATTAATGCAGGTTATGATACACAAAGTGCATATTGCTGCAATATTAATTAACGTTAAATCACGTTGATGAGGTATTTATGATGTTTTTTTTTGGGTCAGATGTAATTGCCTACAGCGAGGGGGCTGTCAGGAACAATGCAGCTGTTGTGGAATATTGTAGGATATCCATGGCAGCGATGTCAGGAGGAACTGCTGGATTACTCGGCCTCACGGGTCTTTATGGATTTGGATTCTATGTTTTTGCTGTTTTTGCTTTATGGGTAAGTAGGAGGAAAGTTGATTGAACCAGTGAAATTATTAATACAATAATTATATTATTTTTCCATTTGTCTCAGGCTCTATTATTATTCAAAGCTGGAGGTCAGTGGAAGAAATATTTCATTAGTAGACACAGCCTTTTGACGAATGGATTTTTCGGAGGACTTTTCGTATCCTTTTATTTATCAAAATTAGTCTGTAAGGGAAAATCGGGGTAACATGAATTTTTGAGGCCAAGTGACAATCTGGGAATTGAGGTTCTCCGGAATTTTAAATAAGTCAGTCTTTTCATGGTATTATCCTTAATATCTTTTTATTCATATCGTGTTGCAGACATATGTGCTCTTCTGGACGTTTTTATACGGAATGGTACATGTCTATTAAAGTTTCAGCATCATAGGATTTCGTACTTGGAAACTGCATTTTTACGAATCAAATTCATCACTATCACTCGTTAGTAACCTATATTATTCTCTTCACATTCTTGATTTCAATACTTAACATTCGATTAAGTGTGGATAATGATTTAATAAACCAAATCTATTGATAATTCGTATAATAATTGCGTTGAGTGTATTGACTCAGTGAAACTGTACATTTTTATTTAACTCGTTTGTACTTGAAATGCTCCTATCCATTTATTTTCCTGGGTATTTTCAGTGATAGTATTATCGTCTGGCAGTTTCTGGAATTTTTTTTTTAGATGGATGACTAATATGTAATGAAATGTGAGAAGGGAAATATTCTAAGCGGTCTAAACTTTGCTCTCAGATATTTTCATATCACACGAGTCCTCGTTCTCGGTGTGACACGACTGCAGATTATCGTCGTGTATGACAGATTCCAAACATTCCAATTTTCTCTCCTCGTCCATTTTTTCGAGTTCGTGTTTGCTGAGGTGGTATACTACACCTGCACCAAAGCCATCTCCGAGAACATTGACCGATGTTCTCAAACGATCTCTGAAAGGGCAGTGTATCGAGATTAAACGTTGTCAATCTAGTATTCTAGTTCTGTTAAAATAAAAATTGCTTACAATAACCAGTCAACAGCGAACAATAATGGAATATCGTTGGTGGGAAGACCAAGAGCTGTTAATACTAGTAGCATCGTCACCAATGCAGCACTTGGAATACTCGCTGCTCCAATACTCGCCAAAGTGGCAGTAATACTTTGAAAAAATCATAACAACAATAAAAATCTCTGACTTACGATAAAATTATTTTTTTAATCAAGTGAAGAGATGAATATTTACCTGACAGTAATCACATCTCCCATCTCTAGATGAATTCCATTCATCTGAGCAATAAAAATAGAAGCAACTGCTTCATAAAGCGCTGTTCCATCCATATTAACTGTAGCTCCGATGGCAACAGCAAATCTCGTGACTCGAGAGTCAATTCCATTGTTCTCCTCGAGGCATCGAAATGTAATGGGCATAATTGCTGCGCTGTAATAATTCAGAGTGAATCCTCAAAATTTTAAGATTTTTCTCACTGTGGGAATTACCTGGAGGCAGTGGCACCTGCTGCAAGCCACGCTGGAATCATTCCGCGGAAATAAGTTAGGGGATTTCGGCGAGTAATAATCCAAAATATCAAGGGAAGTGTCACCATTCCGTGAATGAGAAGACCCACGATTACTGTCACCATGTAGAGGCCCAACATCTTCGCAGTTATTACTAAGTTCGATATCGACATTATTTTTCCAGCTATTAAACTCATTATTCCAATTGGTGCGTACCTTACCACGAAAAAAAAAAAATTGTTTTGCGATTTTGAGAAATTGTGCTGTACAGGCAATAATTAGATTATCAGTTGAGAATTAATTTTACCACATAATGATGAGGCTGAGAATTTTCATAACAATTTCGTTAAGAGCCTCGAAGAAATCCACCATCACTTGGGCCTTCTGCCCCATCTGACCCAATAATAAACCAAATGTAATAGAAAACATTATCATCCCCATGACATTCGTTCCATCCTTGTAAACAAGTTGATGTTCCATTATATATTCAGTTTTATTTTCCTGTCCCAAGGATGCGAAGACAGGGGTTTTAACGTAGGATGATTGCACTTGCTGTAGGCAAGCTTGAACTAAATTTTCGGGAATCAAATTTCTGTCGATTGAAAAAGAATAATTTATTTAGAGAGGCATAATTTTTTTTGCAGCTTGAAAAGAGATTTATTTAGCGATTTATTACCTTATAATATCGAGCATTGCGTCCATTGTCGACATACGTTGATCCAAGGAATTGTTCTGACGAGAGATAACAGAAGTCATGCTCTTGATTCTAGGATCTCCAGGATGAATAATCATGACTACAGCTATTCCTAGGATCGCAGCTAACACTGTTGTTCCCAGATAATAGCATAAGGCTCTGCAGCCCATTCTTCCTGAACTTTTAGCGTCTAATTTAGCCATCCCTATTTTGAATGGAAGATAAATTGTAGATTGAAAATTAATTAATTGTCCAAAAACAACGCGCAAAACGAAGTATTACCGGTAATTAACGAGGAAATGATGAGTGGCAATATAAACATCTTCAGCAGTCGCATGAGAATTTCTCCGGGAAAACTAATTAACATGATATTTCCGTCTGAGAAATTTCCGAGACGTCCCAGAAATCCAAAACCAAATCCAGTAATAACTCCAACAACCGTTAGAACTAGTAATAAATTTTTCGTCATCCATTCTTCAATCTTCATAAGTGCTCTCCGGGGATGACTTTTCACAGGATTGGTTTCGTTCTCCACTGCTGTTTTCTCGGAGGTACCGATATTAATCCTGTTTAAAATATTCTTTTACTTTACAACAATCGGCTGACAGATTTATGCAGAACTTAAAAATCTGGATGCACGAATTCGTAATGTTCTTCTATACTTGAATTCTATACTTGAATTATTGAGAATTGAAATATGAAAAATAAAAAACTATCAAGTACTATTTTATTGACAATTGGAATGGGAATAAATATTATGATTTCCACACAAGGATGAGAATTTCGTGAAGGATTTATAAGTAATTGAGTCAATCTATCAATTAAATTACGATTCATCCGATTTAATTTCGAAGGGTCTGCCCCGGAGTACTGCGACAGCGCCAGAGATCCTCCGTCCCAAGGACCCGGACATTTCTTCTTCTTCAGAAGACGAATCTGAGGATGCTCTGGATCATCACCAACGACCGAGTGAAATTTCTCAAATTATTTCGCTGCGATCATTATCCAGAGATTATGCCAAATCACTTTCACTTGATTACGAATTACTTTACAATTGATTACAATGTAATTAGAGATTGATTAACTGAGGAAGAAATAACCTGAGGATTTTTAGATTGACGAGAGAGGTCCACGCACGAGGCACTTTGACACTACTTTGAGTGTCAAACAAATGAGATTCACAATCAGGCTGCTGATCTGCCTCATCCAGGAAGCCCGAAGAGGGGGACGGGTGGAATAGACCCACGACGAGATGAAGAGGAGGGATACCACAGGAAGAGGTCATTCATGAACATCTCAATCCGCTGGGGTCGAACTTTCGTTTAATATTCAATGAAATTACTAAATTCTTATCCACGAAATAAGTTTCAGTTTTTTTGCCTGCGGTTATTTCAAAATTTCATCCCTTCTCGGTCTCTTCATCCAGGAATTTTCTTGTGAATTGATAATACAACGGCTGCAAGAATCTTGTCATGGAAGGGCTTCAAGGACAACTTTAATTCACGTATGAAATTGAATTTTCATTGCTCTATATTCAACTCATCATTGAAGATGGGATTTGGTGTTGGTTTCGATTATTCTGTCATTTCCACGTGTCATCCATTCATTTTGTATATCTGTAGTTTAGTTATGAGGGCGATGAAGATTAATTTTTGTAGACAGCGGGCGCTGATACAATTGAATGATTATTCAATCTATTACTCGTTGGTCATTTTACGAGACATTACGTTAAAAAATATGATGACAAGTCCATGGACTTAATTGAGGCAATGACTAATGGTGAAAAACCATTCATGTCATTTACTGAGCTACTCCAGAAAATTTTCACTAGGAATTTATTTCATTGACATGCGAGAATAAGTCCTATAAAAATAGTGACGACCACCAAAAAATAAGTCAATGTTATTAAAGCTTGGCCCCCTTCCCCGTGTGTGGCCAAGCGGATGTGACCCCATATGACCTCGATTAAACACTTATATGAGCATTATGACCCTTTGACTATTATTAAAACTCTCGTAACCCTCGGTTTCTGATTGTTCATTATAGAGTCTCAATTGCAGACACGCAGTATTTACCAACAGAAATAAATTATGATCTTCAAGACAGAGCGACAGATTCTACTGGTAAAAAAGTTGAAAGAAAAGGTATTTAGCATCTCCCAAAATTTTGAGTTTTCCCGTTTTATTAATTTTCCCCCATTCGTCCGTTAAATCAAGTATAAATAGTAAAGAATAGACAATACAGAGAGAGTCGTTGAGAAAAATTATACAAGATAATTCATATTTAATGAATATATTCAACTATCCTGTATGGAACATGATAAAATTTAAAGATACTATAGTCAGCGCACTGTGCACGTGATTCAACGTGTATATGCCGAACTGTTGAAGTAATACATTGGAAATGAAGTAAAATTTTTCTACCCAAACTCAGTGTTTGTTGTATCATCGTTATCATTTCTTGTTTTTATTCATAAACGAGAGCTCCAGTGGCCCACGATAAGTTCACTCGGTGAAAGCTGGTGATTAATCGTGGACAAGAGTAGGTTAAATTCGTTTTCAAGATCTGGAATTTATTTGTCATCAATGAAAAATAACTCTTCTTTGACGAAAAATTCTACTTCCTCCTCCTCGACGTTCTTAGTATCAGAGTCTAGGGTATCCGTATCGATATTATTACGTAATTCGAGGCGACGTTTCTTCTGTGCATTCCACTCTTCGACACGCTTGTCACGAAATTCGTTGAATTCTTTCATCAACTGGCAACGCTTCTCAATTAATTCCTGAAAATAAATGAAAATTGTGGATATTAGAGGAAAAATAGAATCGTGTGTATTTTTCAATACGAAGGAGAGATGTTAGATGGAAAATGAATTTCCTGCTGACCTTAGAGGCTCTAGTGAGCCGCATGCGATCCTTGCTCTCAAACTGCGCGGAATACTTCTTCAAATTCTTCTTCAGCTCCTTGATCTGTTCGGGAGACAATAGAGTGGGTGGACGTGGTCTCCACAACAGTTGATTAAAGGCATTGAGATTGACTCTCTTCAAAATTCTTCCCTGGAAAGTCCAGATCCAGTACCCATTATCAACAGTCGTTTTCCAACTGGAAACAGCTGTAACGACGTATCTTCCAGTTGGATCCCACTCGACGTCAGACGTTTGGTAATGATCAGTTGAATTCATAATGGTGAAGTCATTGGTGTCAATGAACTCCAGAGCACCAGCCATGGTGGTGAGTCCAGCCAGTACGATAAATTGACCAGCTGGAGACCAGAATAAGTGATTGCAAGCTTTCTTCTCGAGTTTCTTGAGTAGAGCTGGTTGATGACCGAATCTCACTTCATAAAAGCTGACGTTGACACTTGGAATTTCTCCATGGATAATGGCAAATTTGCAGCCAACGGGCTCCCAAGCGAATGCATGAATGGGTTCCTTCATCTCAACACTGTCCACTGGAATTTGCTTCTCTCTCATGTGGAAAATCTCGAAATTATAGGACATTCCCGTGTACTTCTGCTCCGTCTTCTCCTTCTTCTTGGCGAAACGATCGACCTTGACACAGAGATAATCACCAGATTTTTGCCAAAAGATTTTACAGTCCGCAACGTTGAATAAATTCTTATTACGAATTTCATTTCTGTTGGGAATTTCGAGGAGTGTTACACGAGCTGGAACATTCTTGTCCTCTGGGACCCAGTATGCCAGGACGTTGTCAGTGGGGGACCAACTGAAGTCTCTGATGCCTGGAGTTTTTATACTCTTTTTGTCTAGGAGACCGAACGAGGGGGTTTCATAGACACTCAAGACATCTTCACCCATACACGCCAGGTATTTATCATCGTGAGACCACCGGAATATCGGCCAGACTGAGGAGACATCGGGGTAGAACGATCGTTTTTCGTGGCCAGTGAGGATATCCCAGATAACTAGACGCTTGGCATCTGGGGAGTTGTCCATTCTTGGAGTGAATGATACGAGATATTTTTCACAGGGAGAAAAGTCAATGCACTCGACTCCTCTTTGACTGAAACGAGCCTGTTGGGTGTAATCAGGGCCTCCCCATAGGGCTACACCGAGCTTGTGGAAAGTGGCAAGGTAAGTACCAGATGGCGACCATTTAACGTAGGTCTCCGTCCATCTATTGCGTTCTGCCATGAGTTCTGGTTCAGGTGCTGAATTCTTCCAAATCTGAACGGAAACTGCACTCCCATTGCCATGCAGTACGCAAAACTGATCATACGCATCAGGTTCCAGCAGATACGAATGCAAATCCTTCGCGGCTTTGTATGGTTGGGGTTTCGGTGGTTCCCATTCAAGAGGAATATCCTCGTATTTCTTGAAGTCCGTGAATAAATTGACTTTGAACGTATGTTGCTTGTCAATTTTATAGTTGTTCGTAGACTTAACGGCGGTCGCAGCATTCACTGGGTTGTTGTATTCCAGGAAGAAGTAGCTGGTGATAATAATTAATAAATGAATATTGTTGTCATCTTTCGTATTAATTAAAAATCATACCGCGAGTAATACAAACCCTTTAGTGTTTCCATTCTCGTTCTTCGGGTAAAATCTATTGACAATGGTACCAAATTTTCCGAAGACTTTAGTTACAACAAGATTGAATCTCTCCAATCTTTCAGGCTCAACCTGCGGGGCACCATCGACTATTATGAGAGAGTCGATTCCGTCAGTCTCCGAGGGCTTCTGGGCCAGTAAATCACCCAGGAGTTCTAAATTGTGGACAAAATGCGGGTTAAAATACACCGAAATTGGTAACAAAATTGGAAAATATGGAGAATAATTTCCATTAGGTTATCCACACGGGGAAGTATGGCTGACCATGCCCGGCCCATCCTGCCATGCTGGTGCTCCAGCCGTTCTACTCACCCGTGTCTGAAACATCATCCACGAAATCCTCGGGATCGCTAAAATCCGGTGCTTCGTCGTCGTTCAATCCCTCATCGTTATTTTTCACTGAATCTTCATTCTGATTACTTTTATCTAACACTGTTTTTTTCGCCATGTTATCTGAACAATCACGGTCCGGCTGTGACGATTTGACGAATTCCTAACCATGTACCATTAAAAATCCACGCTTGGAGTTTGTGACTCGGAGACGGTCGGAGGCGCATGCCCTGTTTTTACCTTCAAAATGGTCGCCTTTTGCGGCGCAATCGGCGCAATTTTTTAACACTAGCGCCGCCATTTATGAAATTCCGTAATGAGGATTGACTGAAGTACTGCACCCCAAGAGAGGGAGGGCGCAACACGAAATGCTGGGGTGTTTATCAAGTCGACGGGGTGAATTTTATTTTCTGCGATATGAAATCTTTTTTTTTTTATTTGTTTAACTGAAATTTAGCCGGCTGTTGAACAAGCGGAAGGGGGAAGCCACATCTTGTGGAATTTTAAAGGAAAAAATTATTCAATATGTTGAAGATATACCACTAATAAAATTAAATTTTTATAATAATGTGCGTTGTCCTATCGGTAACGTGCTCGGCTAGCACGCCGACGGCTGGGGTTCGATCCCGTTAACATTAATTTTTTTTTTTTAATAATTCCTAGTTTTTTTTTTTTGTAAATGGCTAATTAATGGAAATATCGTTTAAAAACTGAATATTTGAAAATCGAGAAGATATCTAGTGAAATTGAAAAATTAGCAATTTTTTAAAACGATACTTTTGCAAAATATATACTCCTAATGAAATTTTATTATTGTAATAGCGCGTTATCCTAGCGGTAACGTGCTTGGCTACTACGCCAAGGGCTGGAGTTCGATCCCGTCAACATTCATTTTTTTTTTTAAATAATTCCTATTTTCTTTTTGTAAA
>NW_011887776.1:297974-359124 GCF_000806365.1 Fopius arisanus
AATTATTTTGAAAAAAAAAAATGAATGATGCTGGTATCGAACCCAAGCGATCCGCGTGCCAGCCAAGCGCGTTGCCAATTAAACAAGACGCTCATTATGAAAAAATAATTTAATTAGTAGTATATCTTTAATATATTTAATGATTTATCTATTTGAAAGTTGAGAGTTGAGAGTTGTTTCACCGCATAACCCCCAAAAATTAATTTTCATACCAGAAATTGATTTTAAAAATATTGCAAAAAGAAAATTAAAACAATTACCAGTGTATCAATTATTAAAGAGCAAAAATACCATTTTTAAGAGATCAAGAGGAATTATTTATTGCAATCTTCCTGATTTTTATTGTTTTTTGAAGTGTTTGGAAGTATTATAACCTCAAAAATGGAAGGATACACACTGCAATTGGATCCACGTACCGGTAAATACCTGACACTCCACCTGTTCACGAATATTGAGAATAGTAAAGAAATCCGGAAAAAGCTTCAGTCTGGAAAGCTGCAGTGCTGTGTCCTGAAGGCGAGCATGATTGTGGATCCCTTCCAGGTGGTGGTAGCTGCCAACAAAGCTGTCCTCAGACAGCACTCAGGATGTATGATCACAAGGGGAGTCTTCACAGAGATTCTTTACGCTATTTCATCCTCGACGAACATCTCCCAGTCATTGCTGAGGTTCGGGATCGGTGACAGGGATAAGAATATCCTGGTGGCTTTGCTTCACGAGGAGAATGAGAAAGCTCAGCTGGAGGAAGAGATTTTAGGAGAAATAACAGGAGACAGAACATTAATCTCCAGGTTAGGAGAGTTTGTGGATGTCGAACTCGTGAAGAAGACTTATAAAATTGTCGAGGAGGAGCTGAAGGTCTCCAGTCTCGAGGATTCCATCGTCAGTCGAATAGGTAGTGACTATTCAGTTTCCCTGAAGTGATTTTGATCCCAAGGAACGAGGAGAGGTCAGAGGAAAATAAACTGAGTCTGAGATTAAATCGTATTATGCCTTTTATTTATTACCAAATAAATCAAACTGATGTCGATGAGAAGAATCATTCACCCGGACACGATGACATTACAACCAAGAGTATCCCAAACCAGTTTCAGCCCCAGCAAAAGGATAAATAATCTCAGATTCACTTGTATCATCGCCTCGAGGAGTTGGGGACAAATTATGAAAGTACATCCATAATTTTATCCATTTCTCTAACTCCTGTATCACAGTTATCACTTGTTTTCGTTTCATTTTTTAATTGTATGAATAATAGGTGGTTGAAGGTGTCATTCACATCTCATTCAAAATTTTCGGTTTTATTTCTCTCTTAAATATTCAGTTGTAATCAGTCGTAGCTCGGATGTACGTAAAAATTCTAAGAAACGATTCTTCAGCTTTCGTCTCAGAGGAGCATCCTAGAAATTTACAAGGATTTTTTTTTCCGATTTTCATGGATAATTAAAACGAAACAAAATTTTTTCAAAATAACACGAAAATGGGTGCAGAAACGAAATTTTATCTCTAGAATTTCTGAACGGTTTTCTACATAAATAAGGCAGAAGGGTAAAAAATAAACGTTGCATTCACAGTGCTACATGCACTACATCCTGTCAAGCAAAAAAATATAATTAAAAATACACAATCATTTTGAATTTCATTCAATACCATTTAATTCAGTGGACAGATAAATCAGTTGGAAATTAACTCCGAATTTTAGTGAATACTAATCAATCACAAATTTTCAATTGAAAATTTCACTCCCAACATAATCACTAATTCCGGGCTAATTTCAATCAAATTTTCCTGTCTGTGTAAAAAATAAACAAAAAAAAAACCATTCAGGAGGGAAGGAGTAAAGGATACCAAGTCGATTTAGTGATTTTCGAAATTATTCGAAAACGACTTGTTACTCTTCACCGATGCTACTGAATTAAATAAAAGTTAATTATTGGTGAAATACCTTGGCAGGCTGCACATTTCGCAGGTGCCAATCTCAGCGGGATTCAAGAATGTGCAATGGGGACACGTCCAGAGAGGTTGATTGGAGGATGCATTGACATTGGTATCAACCCCAATGCCAACACCAGCGCTGCCAGTGCTAAGTGATCCAGTGGATCTCGAGCCAGGTCCTCCGAAACCAGTTCTCTGCGAGGATATTGGTGAAGACGCAGTGGTGGCAGAAATGAGCTGTTCAACAGTTGCCCAGTGTTCGCTCTTAGCCCACTGGAGTGCCTTCTCCCTGTCGTTGGCTCTAATTGCCTCGAGTAAGTCAGACATGTGCTCCATCATGGGTAGCATGTCCATTGTGGCGATGAACAGGAGCAAATGAAAATCGGAAACAGCTTCCTTGAATTGATCGGAGGTGAACTGCTGCATGTACGTGCACAGAGAGCTGAACTCCTGGACTTGTCCGTCCACCAGTCTGAAATTTTATTGAATAAAATTATTTTATTCCTTTATTTAGGGGAATCGAATGAATAATTTATTGCTTACCGATTTTCCACTGGGAATGGATTAATATTTTCACTAGCATGGAACGTGAATTGGGGTGTCAGAGGTGTGGATGCCGGTACATCGACCAATAAGTACTCAACAGGGAGCGGTCTCGCTAATCTCGACACTTCATTGCCGTATGAATCCTTCTCCTGAAACAGATCAAGTCGTAAAATAGCTAATCGATGGGCACAACGCATTTTCATCAGCGTCGCTGATTTCAATTTCCCGCCTTCTCTCGTAATCTCTTATCGATTCATTTCTGGGGATCCACTGGTAAACGCAGAAGCACTGAGATCTCACCGGAGAAGTCCAATTTACTGAATTACTGTACTCCAATTGGATCATTGAAAAAACGGGACTAGGTAGAGATATTCCATCTTCCTACCATTTTCTATAAATCAATATCGAAGAAATCAAGTTCTACATTTTAGTTCTCAACGATTTCCTCGGGAAAATTCTTCCTCCGTAAAAAGTTTATCAGTATTTCCTTAAAGAAAAAATTCTTCCTCCACGTAAAAATCTTTCACTTTTATAAAAATCCCTTATTCTCGATTCAAAAATTCCCGCCCGGGCGTATCAGTCATCTGATAAGGCGGCAAGATGTAAAATCGACTGTTCCCGGGAAGAAAAAAAATCGCCGAATCAATATGGCATTCCGATAGGGCGTTATTCGTACCGGGGATTGGCCGGAGATAAATAGTCGGTGGATGAGTTGGTTGATAGGGTTAAAATGGCGTCCGCAGGAGGTTGAGAAAAAAAAACCACGGAGAGGGGGTGAGAGAGAGAGGAGTGGGAAGTGTAGGAAGCAACAGCGTTTGCTGGGAGGAGGTGGAGGAGGTGGAGGAGGTGGAGGAGGTGGAGGAGGTAAAGGAGATGGAGGAAGTGGAAGAGGTGGAAGAGGTGAAAGAGGTGGAAGAGGTGGAAGAGGTGGAAGAGGTGGAAGTGATGGAGGAGTCGGTGGACGTTGAGCAGCGCCAGCGCGTTGTGGTGTGGTGTTTCGGTCGGTAGTGGTCGTCGGCTCGGGATTTGCCCCCTCGCCGCCATGCCAGTGGTTAGTGTAGTCAACCAAACATCATGATGTGGCAATACGTTAGCGCTGTCTCAATGAAATAAAAAAAGAAAATAATAAGGCAATCCCAATGAAAACCGCCAAGAGTGAATATCACACCATACAACAATATCAACAATAAATAACGAAATCCCCGAGTCCCATCACTACGTCGTGACACAGTGCTGCGCGTGATATTTTTTTTTTTATTAAAAAAAATCTAAACTCCACTCGGTGAAATTCGTGAATTGACAAAACACCGACTGGTGTCCAAGTGCCGACTCGGTGCAGGTGTAAATACGCAACGATAAAATACCAGAAATATCGATATTATCAGCGAACATACTGCGGATAATTGCCGGTGGTACAATGTCACATGGAGTTGTGGATTATTGGAACTCTTTGAGACGATAAAAAGGGATAAAATCTGGTATATTGTGGGGTGAGAGAGTGGTTGGTGCGGGTGGGATTCTCCTCTCCTCTCGCACCACAAGGAATTATCCATTGCGACTAGACTGGGATCATCCTGGTTATCGCATCCATCACGACACGGTACGGTTTTCACCTCAATATTTATCTGCATCTTTATTATATTGCTGGGATAGATTATTGCAATAAATGCGCGGGAATTCGATGAAGGTGATGTGGTACCACTCCTCGAGGCGTAACGCGGCTACCGGCAAATCTTTTTCCCCCTCTAATTCTCGTGCATGTGGGTTATTTGCACTGCTGTGTGTTGTTGGGCAAAAGCGCGGGTAATCCATGCACTGCATTAAATATTTCTATATTTCAAAAACGCCTCAACTATCAGATAAATTCGATAAATCGAAACGCCCATTACTGGGTAATTCATTGTAATGGATTTTACAAAGTCACGAGACCTCACAGTCAGCATCCTCTGAATATTTAACCATCTCTATTCGCTGCAACTTGATGACCCAATTAAAGCCGAATAAAAAATTGCTTTTCAATCTACTAATAATTCACACTACCCAATAATTGACTCGTCCTTCATAATTAGAATAATCTGGTCTGTCAGTTGACTGTAATTGTTTAGTTTTTTTTCCTTGAGTAGTGGAATAATGGAGAGTTGGATTTCAGGGATAATTCTGTCTCTTTTCGGATTGCAGTTTTAATAATTATTTTTTGATGAGAGTGGGTATATGAACCGCCTGTGAACCGCCCCCTTCCCATTTCCCTGCACATCCGCCTGATATTAACGGGCCTGGATTTTGGCGGGCTTTCGAACGCACGCGCGCTCTCAGCGTTATTTAATAATCTGTTTTAATTCCCGTGTTTTAATTGATTGGCGTCTAAAAAAACGGATATTACAGTTTTAAATAGAAGATTGGTGGATTGACGTTGAGTTAATTTAACAGATGCTGGATCCAAGTGTCCTCACAGATCTCGAGGAATTGACTCTGTGTGGCTACTGCAAGCTCAAGTACAACGACGACGATCAATGTCCAAAATACTTGAGCTGCAAGCACTACTTCTGCTTGCGCTGCATAGAGAACAATTTACTCAAGGGACGTGAATTATTCTGCGCCCATTGCTGGAAGAGAACTGATCTTGGTGAGCAGGGACCCGATGCACTACCCACAAATTCACCCCTTTTAGCACTGGCCAATAATTTTTCCTACCTCAAGAGAACCAGCAATGGTACGACACCTAAACCAGCCGATAAAGAGAGAAAGGTAATTAGTTATTTGAGTCTGCATTACATCGAAGTGCACGACAAAGTGCGAATCCGTAGCACTGTTGCAAGCCGATTGTGACGTAAAATTGTTGAGTCTCTAGAGATATTTTAATTAATTGTGTGATTTTAGAGCGAAAATTGTCACACACATGGCATGCCCCTTGCCCTCTGGTGCACAACGTGTTGCACACCGTTGTGTCGAGCTTGCGCAACACCACAGGATCATCCTGGTCATCAGATCAAGACTCAGACAGATGCCAAAGAACAACTTATGTCCGACGTTAGTATTTTTTTATATCGATATTGAAGATTATGAGATTTCAATAAAGATTTCATTGTAATTCATTAAAAAAATTATTCAAGTATTTTTCTGATTTTTAATCAAATCAATTTTAATTTGATTTGATTAATTTTTAAAATGAATTAACGTGATTATTCCCTTCTGAAAGGTTCAACTGGAACTGGTAACAATGGGCAAATTATCCACGGAGATCCAGCGCCTAGCAATGCAGCAACGTGACTTCCTGATAAAAGTCCTGGAGGCATGCGTTACCCTAAAAACCCACGTGGAAACAGACCTGCAGAATGGCTGGACACACTTGCCGGAGATATCAGACGCACGTGAGACCTTGGGGAAGGCGAAGGCGAGTCTGCAGGTGAGTGACAGCCCCTCAGACATCTCAACTCTGCACGCGCAGTTGGCCCTCGAGAAACAACGCCTCCAGTCAAAATACCAGGAGATGATGCTGCAGTGTCAACTAGACGATTTAATCGGTAACTCAGGCGTGATCTTTGACTTTGCCCTGCTTAAACAGGCACTCGCTGGAATTCACTCGGGCGAGCAGATCCTCCCTGGGGGAAATGGCAGACTCCCCAACATAACAGCAAGCCAAAATCCAATTCTCTTCCTGGCAAACTACTGCATGTCCCAACTGTACTCTCGTCACATGGTGAACAAGCAGCACCTGCATAATGGCTCGATAGATTATCACCAAGTGAGCATGATGCCTCCAGGGTCGATCCAGATTCATCCAGTGCCCCAGGCTCCCCATAATCAACTTCTCATTCAACCTGGCTCACCCTCATTAAAAACCGTGCCAGTACCAAACTCAATACTTCAGCCTCAGTCTGGATTCATCCAAGATACTAACTCAGGCAATCCTCCCCTCGTCTCAGTCCTTTCTCCCACTCAATCGAACAACAACAACATCACTCTTCGACCCCCTCATCCCTATCCCATGTACTACTTCAACATCGAGGTGAATGGCTCACCCCACGGTAGAATAGTCATCGAAGTTCGCCCAGATGCTGCACCTAAGATGGCTAAGAACTTCAGTGTCCTAGCCACTGGTGAAATTGGGGTTGGCTACAAGGGCTGCTCTATCTTTCAGTGCTGGGAGGGTGAGTCGGTCATCACTGGAGATTTTGAATTGAACAATGGAAGGGGGGGAAGGAGCATCTTCGAGGATGGCTACTTCATGCCCGATGACACCAAATTTCCAGCTGTCAGGGGCGCTGTGGGCATGCGACGTACCCAGAAGCGTCATGACAATATGGGAATGGTGGGCTCTCAGTTCAGAATTATTCTCCAGGAGATGAGGGGCTTCACTGCTATTTTTGGACACGTCATCGAAGGACTGGAGTTGATTGAGAAAATTTCCACGTACGGCGATCAGACTGGCAAGCCAACTAAGAACATTTTGATCACCAAGTGTGGAAAATTGTAACGTTCGATTTGTTGTTGTGATTCATGTTACGCTGATGATCTCTGTGAGCTTTTATCGTGAGGTTTTTTCGGGGGGCAAGATGGGTTAATATGAGCTAGCATTGTTTATGATTCGATGGTGGGCTTTAAGATTTATGGAATGTTGAAATCTATTTTTAAAAATTGATAATTTATGAGAGAAGACTATGAAGATGCGAATATTTAAAACTGTATTTTGCTAATAACGATGGAATTTTGAGACGGAGTACTCCAGGATTGTTTTAGATGACTTGATCGACACAATATGTACCTCAGAATCGATCGTATATCGATTTCTAAACTCTTAGATGTATGATAATCGTGTTATTCGAGTTTATATATTTTTGTTTGAGTGCTAAACGAAGATCACTGGATTGATTTTTACGAATGGAGAAGCAAGTTAGAGAATTTTGAAGATGTTTTGTGAGATTCAACAATTGAGAGTAATCATGAATGTGAAATTCGTGCATTGCACAAAGAAGGATATATCGATGAATATAAAATATATTTTTAGTCAGAGGACTCTACATGTGTGTTTAACTCGCTGAATGACTCTTCCATCAGCAAATGAATGTGAATAATCGTGTAATACGTGTAGCTTGCTTGAAAAATTCATCCAGTAATGGATAATCTATGACTGATAATGTGTAGACCATTGATTTATGGTTTTGTCAATGTGGTGTTGATCAGTGGATTATCCACCACAACGGAAGCAAAAAAGAACAGGAGCAAAAGAGAATCGCGATTAATTCTCGGCCCTCATCAATCGACGAGCAAAGTCGAAAGAAAAATTGAATAAGTAATGTCGCTCTTGCTCCACTTTTTTGTCTCGTCCAGTCACAGCCGAGGCCCATGGTAATTTTAATTATATTCAATAATAGCTGATTCTTAACTGTGCAAAAATATGTGAGGCCTAATTCAAGCGTAGATCGCGAGAATGCACCTCGACAATTTCCAACCGATCTCCGGAGAGAAATTTATAGGACCAATTGCTTCTAAAGTCTAGTGATCTCTAGCTCACTGAATATTGGACATTTTCAATATTAACCAGTGAAAAAAAAATGCAAAACCAGTGCACTTGATGATCACTAGGATTTCCCTCCGTCTGATAGATAAATGAATCGAAAAAAGAGAGGGAACTAGTAAATTATATCTCCGAATGTTCGGACACTTCAGAATATGTGATTTCGATAT
This sequence comes from Fopius arisanus, assembly GCF_000806365.1. Lineage (NCBI taxonomy): Eukaryota > Metazoa > Arthropoda > Insecta > Hymenoptera > Braconidae > Fopius > Fopius arisanus. Next base: position 306,138 of record NW_011887776.1, read on the forward strand.
TTCTTTGAAAACTGGAGGATATAAAATAAAGTGAACTATTTTGAAATCTATATCGATCTATAAAAGATCAAATCGTTCGTTACATTACCCGATAAGATGTAAACACGAATACTCGCGCGTTCGTTGAAGTATAAATATTAAATGTACGTGACATAACAATGCACTGAGTGATGAAAAAAAAATGGAGCGAATCGGCAGAATTGTTCTGCATCCAACTCCATGAAAAGCATCTCCCACACGAGTATAAAAAAATAACTAGAAACAAGGAGTTTAAATATTCACGGCACGTCGTCAGCGTATGCCTTCTACGACGATATTTCACTCCCCGTTGAATTCAAAAGTTTCAGAACAAAACTTGTTAATTAAATGGTAAATGTGCTAAACAAGTGGGGGACAGCTAGTTGAATCGACGAAAAATTAATCGAAAATCCTCAAAAACTGCAATTAACGATGAAAAACTAATTTTCGATAAAATGATAGTGCAGATTAGACGTAAGTGCAGACGAAAAGACGATGGCGTCTATCGTAATTAGAATATTAAGAGTATAAAAGTGAAATTTATTCCAAAGCGAGCGAGACGATATGTACAATTATATTTTTCGAGCTCCGACGTATAGCACCAGCGCCAAAAAAAAAAAATTGATATCGAGATAAATATATTACGATCCCATTGGGAATGGCGTGTTCTCCCACCTGTATATAGATATATTTTTATGAAAGATACGAGGCAACGAGTAGCTTAGAAAATACAGTGGAATGTCTAGCTCTCGTCCTCTTAAACGAAATAGAACAGTAAATGGAAACGAAAAAAACTAAATGTGCGAAGTTATTCCCTAGTTTATCTGCATTTTTTCACAACTGTTGCGTTAGTAACTTGAGTTATTGTGTTATTTTATAAACGGACCTACACGTACTTTTGTTGATCTACTTTATGGGCATAAAATAATCGTATTCGATGTACTTGAAAGAAAAAAATGTCGATTCAGAAACCTGTCGATTTTGGTTGATAAACTACTTGGTTTTGTTCAATGTCTGTTTTATTCGATCCTAAAGGTAATCCAATAGCTGGGAAAAATCTAAATGATGACTGGTGATTTTTACTTACTTTGTAGTAAACGTCTGGCACGTACTGCTTGTCCGTCGATTCAATAACATATCCCAGCTCTGGGGCGTCTTTTGTTGGCACCAGACATCCGTCGCGAACGAGGGCCATGCACTGATTTGACACCTGATAACCCTCCATGTGTACTTGGTTCTTGTCGTCACCTGAAAATCAATGCCATGAAAAGTTATTCTTCCACTCCTCCACTCCACAAAAGATATTTCATTAATCTCGAGAAAATCAGGGAATTTTTTTTCATTCAGTTCAATTAACAGATGTAATTACAAGAAATATTTTAATCCATAAAACGAATTATCGTGATTTAACGGATTATTAATAAATTCAAAGATATGTAGTAGTTTTACGGAAATAATATTTACCCGTAACGCAAACAGTGACGAATTTAGATCCAAATGCTCCGCTCGGTGAGAAACGACAGGGATTAGGATGTTGATTCTGCGAGTGGCCAGCCATGATGCACTCTTGAGCAGTGAGAAAATGACTCTCAATATTCCTAACATGTTTGACAGTGCCCTTCTTCACATCGTCAGCGATCAAGTCAGTGAAGATCCATCCAACTCTCCTCAGATCTAATTTGCGAGCCAGTTCCTCGACGAGGGAGTCTCTCTCGTCAGGGAGAAGTACGATTGAATCCCTCGTGCTCTCCTGCGGGGGCTCGTAGATGGCTGCCACCACAGCTCTTATCCCAAGTGGTACGTCCGAGTGAATCTCATACCTTCCATAGAGATATCCCAGACGCTGATGCCCAGTACTTCGCCAGTAGTTGAGAAAACGCTCGACTAAACTTGCATTCTCGAAAACAACATTGTCGATGTGACGATAAGGCTGACGATTGAGCGTTATTGCTTTTGGTTGGCATTTGCTACAGATACCACGTGGCCAGGGGGGATGATCCTTGCAGCCCCTCTTTATACGACAGCTAATGTCTTCTAATTGTAGGAATTTTCCTCTGAAAATTTATTCGATTGGAAAAATCAGACAATGAGTCGCAAAAAATATTCATTGTGTAATTATTTTGAAATTTTAAATAACCTATCGACTCCGGCAGTGAGTTTCCTGAGATAAGAGTGAAAAGACAAATGTTTGATGTTCTGTTCTTTCAGATAAGTCTCATCAAAGGGTTCCAATGGAGAGCAGTGAACGCAACATCCGAAAGCACCGTGCCTGCACCTGAACCAAAAAAATAAAGATAAATAATAAAAAGGGTAATCAATCACTGAAAAAAATCCGCAGATCGAAAAAAACGAACAATTTTTCATCACGTTTCCCTTGAATCTTGCCATCCATTTTCCACAGCTGCTGATCGACCTCGTCCTCGTCGACATTCGCGAGAGATCGAGCTGTTACAGAGGATCGTCCACTGGAGCTTCGACTAGTGCTGGGAGTTACTTCCATGGGTGTTACATCAGAGCTGCCAGTGGAATTTTGAGCTGAAGTATTGCTAGATGAATTGTTCCACAGGAAAGCACCATTCAGAGGGGCCAGATAGAGCATATCCCCATGCCCCAGACCGCATGCAGCTATCGATTTGCTCCGAGACGAGAAAATCTCATTCTTGTGATTTCTCTCTTTGTAGAGGCTGAAGCCAAAACTGGTCAGCTGGAACGCTTCATGTACCTGGACAAAGCGATTAATCACCGAATGATAAAAAAGTCACAACCACAGCATGAATCCATAAATGAATAAATCCAAATGAAATGATCCTATTTATTTCTGAAATAACGAAATAAAATCCGATCAATCACCTTTTCATAGAGCATCGAGACATTGTCTGTAGGATTGACGTCAATCCTTTTCGTTCCCTCTGGTGACTGGACTCTGAGTGTCTGGAACAGAGTTAAAAATCGTATAAATCCTCGAATCGTTACAAGATATACCTCAATCACCAGTTAAACCGATAAAACCGAATAAACCAAGTGGCGTCCCGTTAGCTACATCGCGTACGTTTCTACAGCAACGGGAGTCACTTCAACCTAGACGCGTGTCCTCTGGTAAACAATCATTAAGGAGTTATAAAATCCGAGTGATCACCCTGAAATCTTCCCATGCACCAGTGCCTCCCATGAAAATCGAATCCAAATCAATCTCTAATGGTTCCAACGATAATTTAACTTACAATTTCCCTTGATTTTGACATTTCGCCGGTGGCTGTGTAGCATCAGCTGTTTTCGGATCCCTGTCCCGCTTGTCTGGGGATCTACTCCAACAGAATATCCACAAAATCCCTAGAAGGTTGTATTTACCGATAGCAAAAAAATTAACCGAACAAGCACAATGACAATTTATGCCGAGTCAACTCCTGGGCTACCTAACCTCCGATAAAGGTGACGTTATGAGTCAATTATTTCGGCTTGACTGGATCAATTCTTCCGTTAGATTTTCAAATCTTCATCTGGAATTCCAGGATTGAGTGGTATTAACTTGTCGATGTGTCGAGTGATAGATCCAAATTGATAATCACTGAAGTGTCACGGTTATTCGTGAATTTTCGGAGCACGATAACACCAGAGCGTTTCTTTCTGTCACGTTTGATGCACACAGTCGCATCTACACGTCAGTCCTGGGAACTAGGAGTGAGACTGTGTGATACACCACCACAGGGATAGGCACAGTGAGTAAGCAAAATGAATTGCGAGCTTCTCAATCTTTGAGGCTTTTTGTGTCTTGCCCGGGCGATATTTGCGCTGTTCAATTTATCGTCACACTTGGTTCAATCATTTTTCCTCATTTCTATCATTTTTTAAAATGACTATTAATGACTCTCTGTCAAGCTGGCGAAAGCTCAAGCTCGATAAATTTTGGGACTAACGATAATTTTTTGCATTAATTAATATTTGAGAAAATGATATTATACAATTTCACTGGATCTCAGTTTAAAGATACGAATGTCGTACAAATGAATGCAAATGAGAATTATAAAAAATTATTTTTGTATGACTCAATCCCCAGGCTATTATTAATATTTATACGTAATTTGATTGACAGAAAATCAAATCTATATGAAATTTCCAGGTTTTTCCTTGAGACAGTCTCTCCGTGTAGTTCTAATTCCACGGACTTCAAAAAAATTTGCAATCCAACTTCAGAAGGAAGCGGAAGTCTTTGAATTTCCATTTCTCCAGCTTGAGAATTGTCACCCCCATTAATTAAATGTTGGTTGACCTGGTTGGCTGGTTGTCGGCATTATCTCATCTCTCTGTGAATTTAAATCACATGGCGAGAACCAGAACGAGTTGACCCTCTTTTCGTACGTGTCTTCTCAATATTTCGTTAAAACCTCAACGTGCCAAGATGTTGCTACCGCCCTCTCCATTTTTCTAGCCATCCTTATCCCACTTGGTACCCTCTTCCTACTTGAATTTGTCTGGTCTCTCACACGAGATTGTCCCGCTGCTAGTTGTAGTTGTGAAATATTCGTCGGAGACGCGTGGTGGATGCATTTGCCAGGCAGTCTACCTAGCGACACTGCCGAGGGCATTTTACCCCGTTCCGGAAAGACTTCCGGTCCACAGTGAATATATTCTGTTTAAAAAATTCAGTGGTAACAGCTAATTCATTGTCTCCAGGATTAAAAGCTTGTCAATCCTCGAGTCTGTCGGTTGATCCCCAGGGGATCACTCAGGTGCGTCTGCCCAACTCATTCAAATAACAAACCGGAAACTTTACTGCCTGATTCACCGGGTCAACCCTTTCGAAATAAACTCATCGATGCAGATAACGTCGATCGCTGCTCGATCAATTCCTCTTGCGCCCACACATCTACTAATTCCCTGACGTGAATCACCAGCCGCTAATTACTCATTAGCATCTGCGATTCACATCGAGAACTCGGGACAGATCGAGTGGTTCTAGTTAAATATTTTGCAATCATGTATCGGTATATTTCGAGAGTTCATCGGGGAACATTCGTGAGTATTTTATCCTGGGAAGGAGGAAATTCGTTGTTTCGGTATTTTGGCGGTGGTCCAGGTGCCAATATTAAGCCTTAGAATCCTTGAAGTACTTGAAGAATTATTTTGAAACCCCTTGGGTCGCGATTTCTTCAAGTATTTGAATCGAAAAATGGGATTCTGAACGTTTCGAGGAGTTCATTAAATTATGGAATGAAATCGCATGGATTAAACAGTCGAATTGAATTTTTTTTTTTATTTCAGTTAGGCGCGATGGAAGAGGCTGACGAAATGGGCACCAAAGTAGAATTATATGTCTACGATCTGACGAAGGGAATGGCAGCAATGATGTCGCAGATTCTCATAGGTAAACGTCACTGGAATTCCAAACATCATTCAGAGAAACAAATAAAATCGTTGTACGTCACAAATACGTCCAGCGACGAATAGAGCGTCTGGATTTTTTTTATTCGAAAAAAATAAATCGAGTCCCACGCGAATTCTCGAAGCATCCACTGGCAAAAAATTATTTCCATCAATGAAATTCATCTTGCCAAACAAATTAGTCAAACACCAATTTAAATGAAGATATTTTATGTATTTTGTTGTCACGAGTATATTTATTCGATAATAAATAATAAGTATTTAATCAATTCTGTAAAAATGAATGCTAAAGTCTCGAGGGAATATTTAAGCGCGGATTCGTGGATTGTGCGGTTTGGGCTAATGATTTTTATAAAAGGAAGACGTTTAAACTCCATTGGATGAAAATGGAGCAATTGAATTTTTTTGATGAGATGAAGGCATTCGCTTTTTTTTTTTGGTTTCGTAGACTATCTAGTACTAGAGCAGTGGAGTGTCAGAGGATGACAGTGCCAAATGCAGTAACTCCGAGAATATAAATTGGCCGAAAATTCAACGATATTCTTGTGTCTTTTGTCTGAGCGATATGAGTTAATAATAAACTGTGAGATATATTTGTATATAACACACGAATGATTCCACGTTTTATTCCAGTCGAACAACGACACTCGCTCTTTAACACGAGGTAAACAGACAATTTACTCACAACGCAATGAATTATTTATACGCGAAAAAGCTTGGCATGCAGAATAGCGGAAGCTAACGCGCTGAAATCACAAGAATGAGATGTAAAAATAATATTCATATTCATGGTTCATTACGCGAGGGAATAAAATGAGGGGGGTAAGAGGAAATTCTGATCTATTTTTGGAGATTACGGTCAATCCGATGGCCATCCTTGAGACTCATTAGTGGGATTTCTCGGTCTGAGGATCTCTGAGGTTCCTGACCCCTCTCAGCTGGGGCCCCAGGGATAGGCCAATTTGGCTTACCAAGAAAATCATACCAGAATAGAAGACAAACTTGTGTGACGCTGTCAGGAATGAAAAAGAATATTGAAGAAATGGGATTAGTGACTCACGGAAGTGTTTTCTATTTTTGATAAATGTGGGTCAAATACTTGGATTTTGCATATTGTCGGGTTTTCGCGCGGTTTCGTTGAATCTTCACGGTTTTCAGGTGAATACATATTTTTATGGCCACTGGCTATTGCTGAATATCAAAGTGATATTCATCAATCAAAATCCATTAATTTCCTCCATTCGTTTTTTTTTTCATGAAAAAATTTTTGAACGTAAATGAAAATAGATTCAATTTAGATGACAGGTTTTTTTTCTCCATGAATTATTGATCTCTTATGGATTTTTTCACTTTACTACAGCTTTCTCGGAATCGTAATGAATTTTTTTTATATTGTTTTCCTAGAAATGGATTTTACAGTGATGATTAATTGCTCCCTGCAGCTTAAAGAATTTCAAGGAATTATTTTCTAGGCGTGAATGTCGAAAATTGAAAAATTCTTGAAAAGAACTTTAAGAAAATATTTTTTACTGCGCGTTAATAGACAGTAATGGAGTAGATTGACGCCTGCAAATCTCCGACCGTCCGAAGCTGTAAAAACTGAGTAAAAATTCAATGCAGTGAATTATGTCGATTTAACGAATGATTTCGTGAGTCAATGACGACATCCCAGGAGGATATGATGTAAAAATTTGATAATTCTGTAAATTCCTTCGGTAGGTCGTCACCTGGAAGGAGTTTGGCACACAGCAGTGGTGGCATACGGTCGAGAGTACTTCTTCGGTCCCTCGGGAATTCAGAGTGTCAGACCCGTAAGTAGAGCCTCTGAAAATTCCCCCAAATTGATCAGGTTTAACGACCCCCGAGGTGTTGACATCCCGAGCCACGTGAAGACGATGTAAAAAACAAATCTACACGTCCCTTCAATCCTCCACGAGATTCTCCCTCTTACCTCCCAAAATTACTCCCCAGTAACATCACCGGCCATACGATACGCTCTCGGTCAGACGACGTTGTACTAAATTTGGTCTGGGTGCAATCTAAATATACCCCACCACCAGGCCCGGGTACACTCATGCTCATCATCGTCTCGGGTGGAACGTCTTAGCGTTTAGAAAAGCCTGCCGGTAAGTTCCCTCAAGCTAGTTATCCTCGTTGAACCTCGAATCCCTCCTTGCTGGTGTTCCTGACTTGCCATCACCAAGTGCATATCATAACTCGTGTCTCACGCCTCATAACAATCAGATTAAACAACAAATGTCACTATTTTCATCAGTGAAGTGCCAGTGTATTCCGCATATTGACTTCACTTTAACTTTCTCCCTTGGAATTACGTGACATTCAGTTATGAAAATAAATCGACGAGTGAGAAAAATATTCAGATTCTTCGTACATCCAAAAAACTGGAAAAATAATGAGACACTTTTCCGTCGATAAAAATAAATCTTAAGTTGCGTTGGAAAATAAATATTGCGAAATATCCCGCACTCGGTTTTTCTACTTCCGCTCCAGAATTAGATCCAATGGATGGTAAACTCCATTGAAATCTGTAACCAATTCTCAATCTTATTACTTCCAGGGAGGAACAGTCCTGGGTGAGCCAGAGCGAGTCGAGAAGCTCGGCGATACATTTCTTCCTTATTCAGTGTTCCTGGAGTACATAAACGGACTCGGTACCTCCAAATTTGCGTGAGTTACTCCAATCGAATATAATTTGTATGAATAATAAATTGATAATTTCGTTTTATCAGAGATTATTCATTCCCATTTTTTCTTGAATGTCACAATTTACACCTACATGATCCGAAAATGAGCCCTGAATCATAAATTCCCCCCAGAACTGGCGCGTACCATCTCATTCGGCTGAACTGCAACAATTTCTCGGACGAAGTAAGCAGCTTCCTCGTGGGTAGCGGTATTCCAAAATACATTTTGGACTTGCCAGAGGAAATTCTGAAGACGTGAGTATTCAATTCAACAGGAAAACATGTTTACTCATAATTTATTAATAATGATTTTGTCATACAGACCGGTGGGACAAGCGTTGGCACCGCTCATTGAGTCTCTGGCGAGTCAATCTAGTGCGGGTTTTACGGTTGGACAGAGATTCGTTGAACCCAGGATACAGCGGGAGGCATCACCGGAGTATCAACTGCTGAATAGTGAAATTGAAGAGGCCAGGTTAAATTCAATTGCTTTGGAAGAGAGGCGAAACGTACTCAACGAAAAATTAGCCAAGAAGGAGCGTAAGAAGAAAAAAAAGAAGAAGGAAAAGAGGGATAAGGCATTGAGAGAGCCCAGTGGAAGTGAGTGCAATAGTACAGGTACTAGTAATTGTGCAACGATGGCTGACAGTGAAGGTGAGCAATTTTTTTTCAATTAATGAATGGAGGAATTGAGAGTTTTATTTCATGAATGGTGATTTTATGATGCAGTAGCTGAGATGCAACCGACAAATGGAGACTTGGGAGCAGAAATGTTGCCTTCAGAACGAGCTCTCGAGATGGAAGCAGCAGAAAGAAGAGAAATGGAGGAGAGAAAACGCCAGAGGGATCCTCCAATTGTATTCAAAGATCAGATAGATGTTGGTGCTGAATTCGAGGCTCTCGTTAGCCTGTTGGAGGGAAAATTGAATGAAACTGAACAGGCCAATCTCGAAGAGCTTCGTCAGTATGTCCTTGAGAACGAGGGGTCCTGGGCACTGGGGGATAATTTCCTCAATTTTGTTGGTGAGTAGTTGAATTATTTAATTATTGGAGGGGAAATATCTCTTTTTTTTATTGAATTTCAGGACGGATTTTGTACGATAAATCATTGGACAGCGCTGCAAGGGTCAGACTACTGAACATCCTCAGTGTTGCGGCCCTGAAAGACGATGTGATTCTCCTACTCCATCAGGACAGAAGAGAACACATTATTATGAACTTCGCGTATGATATCGATCGTCATCCAGTCGAGGAACAACTTCCTCTCGCACAATTCGTAAGGGAACTCTCAATTTTTTTTTATTAAAATTAAAAAAATGCAAATGAATTAATTTGAAGGAAATGCTTGTGTCTCCTCGCAGATGGCGAACATGTTCGAGAACCTGAGCAGTTCCGAATGGCTTCTGTACATCTCAGAGTGGCAACACAACAATCAGGGAATTAGTAACATCAGAGTAACTACAAAAGTCTCAGTGCACTCTCTGCTGTCGGAGAATGTGGAACTTCAAGCTCGTGGCACAGCAATAATCCACAACCTCGCCTGCAAGGAGGTAAAAACTGTGGTCTGTATCCTTCTGGCTTCTAACTTATTCCACAATTCACGATAGATTAATAACTCGAGTTGTCTCATTGCATTAAACCTCGCCGATAACCGATGTCTAACGTTATCCAAACAGAAGTGCTGCCTTCAGAGTCGTAAACAAGTTGTCTATGTAAACAGACAAAATAAATAAGAGCAGATGAGAACGTTTACGTTGTCGCTGAATGTAAAATGCTTATTGATTGACGATACGATGAGACAGTTGGATGGATTGTTTTGTAGGGATTGGATATATTTTTTCAGAAAATGAACAAAAACAAAGCCCTCCGGCAACTCTTACCCAAAGGCAGCTCTTCTAAGGTACCTATCCCAGTTACTTTTCCCTTTGTATTCGTCTGCGAGAGGTGAGTCGACGAAAGACATCGATCAGTCATTAACTTCATGGAGGAGTCTCTAAACCCGTCATCTATTTTTATTTCGTTGTCATCTAGTATCAATTCATCAAATCTACTTGATAATTTTCATAGATAAAACTAGCGCACTCGTTTGAAGAATCTTACTGGACTTGACGGAGAGATCTGTTTGTTTTTTCTCATTTCTATGGAATTTAATTTCTCCATAAAATATTTAAATGAATTTCCTGAATTCGTCTGCAAATATGAATGAATAAATTTATTTAAAAAAAAATACAAATGCAAGTGGTTTTGAAGAAATGAGAACAAATAGAATTTCCAATAGAGATCGAACGATTTTCCAGCGAATCGGCTAGAGTTCTCCATGAAAATTGTCTCCAGGTAGAGAAAAACCAAAGAAATCCTTGAATTCTCCAGGTGTTTGACGACGTAGCAGTGGAGCTGACGATGGCCTTACTCCAGTACTTCAACGGAAGTCCCCCTGAGGATCAGCTGTTCGCGTGCTTGAAGGCGCTGGCCCGTTTCACCCAAATAAGTGGCCAGGAGGTGCCACAGCTCATCCAGATGATCGGCCCTGAGCCCAACAAATTTCGAGGGGCATCACAACGAGTCGACGAGATGATCGACCAAGTGAACAAGAAACTCCGTTGATTTCTCTCATCAATCAATTTTTTATAGGATTTTTATTCATTATTTATTGAATAACGAGCCCGTGCTCACAATAATTTTGATGTTTTTTTTATTTGCAATTTTTATGGCTGAAAAAATTGAAAATTTCGGACAAACGGAAGCAAATACTACGGTATTTGAATAATCAGGTGGATATTTGATGTAATCGATCGTTAATTATGTACAGAAAATATAACAGTGATTAATATATTATTTGTTAGAAATAGACACATGAGAATAGATCCTCATTTATTACGATCCCATTCTCCAAGTGGCAATTTTTCCATTTGCCGCTGTATGATGATGAAGTAGGACGTACACGTGTTGAATACATGTGTAATTGAGGCATATGAGGTGATTCTGGGCTTCAACTGTTCGTAAATGTTTCTAACGAGGTCTTGCACCGAGCAGAGGGATTTTCGCCTCGAGTTTATGGATAAGTCTGGACGTTATCATGGTCGAGGCCTCCGGTTTTTCATAGGAACAAGGAGTTATTTTATCACACGTAGAATCCACACGAATGCGTCTAATGGATTTATAATTCCCATTGTCTTATTTACATCGAGCTCACCGGGAGAGACACATTGAGATAATGAGAATGGGTTTATTTGTAATCATTGTTTGATATTTAATCGCGTCAGTCCTACGTTGCTACCGCATTGTGCTCCAACGTTGGGGAAATTATCATTAATTAGTAAGTGGTGATAATTAATTCAGAGTCGTCGGTGGTATTTTATATTCAAGTGTGATCTGGATGTAGAAATGATACGTGTAATTAAAAAGAATAACCGGAACAATTGGAAAAGAATATTCAGAAGGTGGAGAAGGCATTAAAGATTCAGTGTCATCACACGGAAATTTCCATATTTTCTCAAAAAGAAATTATCATTCCACGATTTTTATCTTCTCCTGGAGACGACGAGATGCTTCATTGATAACGGTTGCGCATTTCCTCATCCACTTAATAAATCGTCGGAAAAAGTATTCGTTGCAGTGGAATCGAAAAGTGTGTAAATTATGGAGAATGGAGAAAGAAAGGCAATTCGCAAGAAGAATGCTAAATTCTATCTCAATAAATACGTTCCTGTAACGAGATGGCTTCCAAAATACTCGAGGTTCTACGCAGTTTCTGACCTCATTGCAGGGATTACCCTGGGCCTTACGATGATTCCCCAGAGTATTGCATACGCTGGATTGGCGCATTTGACTCCACAGGTAATTTTTTTCATCCACAACTCCTGGAAAATTGGATAGGAACAAATTGATTTATTATTTACCTATTAGCTACTTGATATCAATTATTTTATCCTCCAGTATGGTTTATATTCCTCATTCATCGGTGGATTCGTTTACATTTTCTTCGGTACAATCAAGGAAGTTTCGATAGGGGCAACATCCCTGATGGCCCTCGTCACCGCTGAATTCACCAGCACGAAAAATCCCGATTTCGTTGTTTTACTCTGTTTTCTGGCAGGTTGCGCCGAGTTTTGCATGGGAATTTTCAATCTAGGCAGGTACCCCCAAAGAATCGTTGTAAATAAATCAGTGGGGCCGTTTTGAACGAGACGTGAAATTGTTTTAGGCTTTTTGGTCGATTTTATATCGATCCCAGTGACATCCGGCTTCACCTCAGCCACATCCATCATAATCGTCATCTCTCAGCTGCCAGGATTGGTCGGTGTCAAGATTAAATCGGAGAGCATTATCCAGATACTCGTACAACTGTTTGAAAAACGATCACTCATTCGGTGGAACGATACTGCACTGGGTATATCGTGCCTCGTATTTCTATTCGTATTTCGTGTGAGTCTCATTCGATGAAAATATTCGGGAGATTAATCATTATTTGATGAAGATAAAATTGATAAATCCTTTATTTTTAGAAACTGAAGGATATACCCTGCCATGGAATCAAGCGTCGAAATGAATCAGTGGGTGTTGTGCTAGAAAAAAGTCTCTGGTTTCTCTCAATCTCTCGCAATGCTCTCATCGTTTTTATCACGTCTACTATCACCTTCAGATATCATCAGGATGGTGAAGATGTATTTAAGACTGCAGCGACCGTGAGACCAGGTCTCCCAGAATTTTCTCCACCTCCTTTCTCGACTCAACACGAAAATGTCACGTATTCCTTCACTGAAATGTGCTCGCACCTCGGCTCAGGGATTATCATGATTCCGCTCATCGCTGTTTTGGCTAATGTTGCGATAGCCAAAGCTTTTGGTGAGTTCGAGGATCTCTCATTGGAGCATTCGTCGAGATTTATTAAGCCTTCGAAGTAATTAAACTAAAATGTTCTAACTCACACATTTTCCCACGAGTTCATGAATTATTGAGATTTTTACTGGCAAGTTCAGCAAAAAATATTGAGCGGTGAGGGGATTGATTTTAATTTTCCATGAAATTCCAGTGCGAGATGGGCCTGTGGAGGCGACCCAGGAGATGCTTACTCTGGGGGTGTGCAATATAGCTGGAAGTTTCTTCAGGTCGATGCCGACTTGTGGAGCTTTTACGAGAAGTGCTGTGGGCAGTGCCAGTGGCATACAGACACCTCTGGCTGGACTCTACTCTGGTATCATGACCCTCCTAGCCCTCAGTTTCCTTACTCCCTACTTTGGCTTCATTCCCAAGGCCACATTATCAGCTGTGCTCATCGCAGCTGTTGTTTTCCTCATCGACGTGAGGATCATGAAAGTCTTGTGGAGAGGCAACAGTGAGTGACCATCATCCCCAGATGAATCAATTAATCCAATAGTAACAATGTTTTTTTTTAATCGTCAGAAAAGGATTTGTTCATCGCCCTGGGAACGTTCGTCATCAGTATTTTGCTAAATGTCGAGACTGGATTGTTGTTCGGGACTGTTGTCAATGCTCTTTTTCTGCTTTATCTCTCGGCGAGACCTTCAGTTGAAATTCAATCGCGAAAGGTAATTAATTTTCTCTATTTTCATTCTCATACAGAATCATAGGCAATGATTAATTTTTTGATGTGATCGATTTTAGACTATTTTGGAGGAAAAATATATTCTCGTCAAGCCAGAAATTGGATTATTTTATCCAGCGGTGTCGTTCTTGACGACAAAAATAATCAAAGTGGCGCATCGCGAGGCGAAGGGAATTTATCCAGTTGTTGTGGATTTTGAGAGGCTCCAGGGGATAGATTACACTGCGACAAAGGGCATTGAAAATCTCACCAACGCGTTCGAGGGTAAATCCCAGCTATTGATATTTCTTCATGTCAGTCCGTACGTCGTCAACTCCATCGAAAATTTTGGAGTAACGAGAAAGATATTTTTTATCGAGTGTGAGGACCATCTCCTCAATGTCTTCGCCAGTGAGTTACAGCTCTCCTCATTCGCCAATTGAATTCGTTCTCATTCCTCTAATGAAATTAATCTTCATCTGTTAATTTTTTTATTTTTAGGCTTGAAAAAGAACACCCAAGGAAATTCGACGATTATGACATATAAAGGACTTCAGGAGAATTACGAAATCAAAGAGGGTGAACCCCTCCCGGAAGAGGAAATTCTTCTCCCGAATCGAGTCCCCAAGGTTATTGATTCTCCAAACTGATGAGAACTTACTCACCGAAAAATAGCAAAGTCATCCTCTCCGGCTGGACTGGAGATATCCAAGACAAATAAATCTGTTATCACCCCCTCGGGTCAGCAAACCCCAAATCAAAAGTATTTAAAATTGAAAATAAAAATGCATTGACATAAGAAACCTGTACTCCAACTTCTTCAATTGAATTTATAGTAATTAGGTAGATATGTCCCACCAATTGCACATGTTGTACTTCCCGCTGGTTCATCAGGGCTTTATGTCGTCTTTAGGTCACAGTTGGCAACTTGGCATCCAGAACGCCCCCTGGTGCACTTTCAATCATTAATTTTCAAGGTCAGAAACATTGAGCTTGCGTCTCACCTAAGAGTGTATTCTTCGGGTGGTTTCCTGACAATTTTTCCACCCTCTCCCCGTGTTTTTGTGTTCATTTTGGCGTTCACACATGTTCCACCCATAGAGGGCAACCTAGAAAAAAAAAAAATCGTGTGTGTTCAACCGGGAGACAGACGAGAATGAGCTCGTGTACACTTCCCTTTTTGATTCATCGATTGCAGAACATTGTCAAATAAATTTGGTAACACTATTGAAAGAGGTCAATATAAGTTTCAATGAGATAACCAATTATTTTTTCCTTCCTCGTGTTTTTAAACATTTACTACATCTACATTTTATTCTGGAGCCTCATGTGCATGAGCTTGTTATATAGGGATATATTTACATCTGTTGATGAATCTCAGATTAATAAATGTGTGATTTTTCGTTTGGGCCGTGATTATTTATTCAAGTTGTTGTGATGTATGAGTGGGTGGGTATAGATAAAAAATCGTCAACGAGATGAAATGTTTTTTGAATTGACTCCAATTATATGGGAACGTTAACCCCATTACAGTGATCTCTGACAAAACATTCGTTAAAGTCCTCGTTCCAGCGTTTGTCTTCGTGAATATTTTCAATTTCCGTCATTTCATTGTTATTCGAGATATTCCATCCGAATAATCTCAATCGTTCCTCCAAAATATAATGGAATAGAGTGTGAGAAATTAGTCGCAATTTGCGAGGGATTTGGAGTAATAGTGGAACTCATGGTGTGGGATAACGCACTACTAACCTCCATAGACAAATAAGCGGGAAGTCTGTATTAATTCACTATTTGTACTATTTTCTGCAGCATGTATTATTCAAGGTTATTGGCTTATCCCAGAAAAAGCTCATTGCATTGAGCTGATGCCTCCATTGTTTCACATTCTCGTTTAAATTCAGTAACACAATAATTCGTGACAGCTTTTTCTTCATTTTATGAAACTTTGACATGTCATTGTTTGGAATCGGAACTATGTAGAAAATACATTGGAGTTATATTAATATCATAACTGACAATGTAATTTCGAATTCTGAACAAAACGTTCATCAATTTCTCGTGGTTGTAGAGAATTAATATAATCAGAATGTGCGTTTGTTTTTCTCATTGCAGATAAATAAATAAATACTGAGTGTGATTACTCTGGCAAAGTGTGGGTCATGTGGACCACCTGTAGAGTAATGTAATGAATAACTGTGCGAACTCTACTACTGGTACGAAGCTACGGGGATCCAAGAGCTCGGAGCTTCGAGAGGAGTCATCAAACGGCGATAAAACCGAGGACGCTGATAAGACGGATAAGAAGTCAAAGAAAGAAGTAACAGAGACAGAGGCATCGAGCAACGATTTTGGTGTACCAAAGGGAACACTTGTTATTTGTCAGAAGAGCTGTGGAGGGCTTGGTGATCACAGTTTTAGTCGTATTAAGCAGAGAAACAGTTGCGGCGTCAACCGCAATGAAGTGCGTATGGCTCGTGGGAGTAACAGTGGTGAGCGAGGTCGAGGGAGAAGTGGTAGGGCATTCAAAAAAGGCCAGGATCGCGATGGCAACACAGAGGGATATCACCCAACGGCCAGACAAAAATTTCAAGAATCGTTGAAGAATCAGGACAACTGCTCGAACAAATATTACGATGACAAGAGAATAAACGGTAATGTTGAAGGTAAACTGGCAATGTCAGGACTTTCAATCATTTTTTATTTGTTTATATCACAGGAATAAATTCAGTTATGAATTGATTTTTTTATTGATAATTGTCAGTCCTCGAAACATTTTTAGAAAGAAATATATGTGAATTTTGTTTATAGCTTGAGATTTATTGCGATTGGATTCATTTTTTTTTATTGTTTTCATGTTGCAGATGAATCGAGAATAACGAAACTGTTGCGGCGGTTGTGTCGAGAGGATGACTACGATCACTTTTTGCCCCTTGTTAAGCAGGTGCAGGAGGCCACTGTGGCACCTGATAACTATCGAATCATCAAGCGTAATTTAGAAGCAATTTGTGAGACACTATACGATATTTTACATCTTGAATTGGGTAATGAGGCTAAACAGCATACTGCTAAATGTTTTACAATGATTGGATACGTCATCAGTTCAGATTTCAAGAGATTCTTAGAATGGATTTTTGGGAAGTACGGAGTTGAGAGGAAAGATGATTTGAAATATTTGTTGATGAAATCTTTTGGTGATGTGCTAAAAATGGATATTACAACTCAAAAATTAAAGGATCATGCGATGACAATAATGTCACGCCTACAATCCACCCTTGAAAATGTTGACAGACCGGATCTACTGATGGCAACAGTCGATGCAATTTTGATAGTCACCGATTTGTATCCGGAGACATTTTCAGATCACTTTCGTGATGCTGTAGATATTCTCGTAGGTTGGCACATTGATTTTACCCAACCGAAATCAGTGACAGCCTACGCAAGTCAAAGTCTCCAACGTTTGCACGATTTTTGGATTGCTGACCTCCAGTTTACCCTGATGTTGCTGAGTCAATTTTTGGAGGATATGGAGAGTTACGACGAGGAATTAACAATACCAAATTCAGGAAGCAGTTCACCTGGGGAGGATCCTCCACCTGGCCCCAAAGAATGTATCCTACGGATTACATCCCTCATATCAGTTTTCAACACAGTTACCAAGAGTGTCGGAGAGTCATTGAATCCAACGGTGACACCTGCAGTGCAATGGTCCTTCCTCACTGATTGTCTCTCAAAAATGCTGCAGACTGTTGTCAAAGCTATCGAGCTGAGTGAGAAGACTCTGGAGCAATTGGAAGCCGGGGAACAAGAGAATGAAGCCCCAGAAGACGAGCAAGAGCCTACCGACAGTCCTGAAGAGGTCAAGCACCTATCAGACTCGATGAAAGGTCTCACTCTCTCCCAAAAGAACATCGACACTCTCGTAAAAAAAGTGAACGAGGATTGTATCAACGACCAGAAGCACTTCTTCAGGATAATAAAATCAATGAATTCAAATAAAAGACGCGAGGATAAGAAAAATGCCAAGAGCAGTGGAGATAGAGATAACGAGATCGAAGAGGATAAGTTGAAGACTCTTCTGAAATTGCTAAAATCAATTGAACTGAAGAACAAGGAGAGAAACAAAGTCCCTCTGGATCTCTCCCAGGAGAAAGAAGACTTGATCATCGCATCGAACGAGTGCATCTGCCACTTCCTGGGCCTCCTCCAGAGTCGAGTGACCAAAAATCACGAATTGTTATACAAATTTCTTGATATTCAACTCGAGAAGATCGACATTTTCCTGGACGACACTATTATCTCAACCCTGAACTTTGTTTCGAAGCTCATAAAGGAGGTCTCAGCGAATTTACCACTGGAATTGGTGCATAAGCTTCTTGGAAGTCAGTCCGTGCTCTTGAAGCTGCGATTTCGTCACTCAACAGCTATTCAAGGTGGAAGTCTGGCGGTATATCATAGTCTCCTGGGGCTGAAGAATATTCCTCTGCTTCAGGAAGCCTACAGATACATTCTGGGGGACCTGGAGATCGCTTACAAGCTCATACTACCTCACTTCGATGGTCTCGTGTCGAGCAATCCCTTGCCAGACGTCAAGTACCATCTCAAGGATGCAGAAATAGTCGTCCTGTTTCTTTTGAGAGCTCTCTCGGATCTCGCTAACGCCAGTAATTCTATAATCGGCATGTGGGCGTTAAAACCGAGTATTCTCGAGCTTCTTGCTGTGAAAATGATTCCGCATGACATAACTCTCACCAAAAATAGTCCACTTCTGCAAAATTGCATTCTTTTTCTTTTGTACGCTCACTGCTCTCGCTACAATCACTTCGTACCCAGTTCCAGTCTTATCACTGGTCCCAGCAGATCTATCGACATTTTTCCTGGAGCCCTGGACGTTCCAACAGCCTCTCCAACCAGTGGACACCTCTCCACAATTCTCAATCTCATATCCAGATGCTTCGAACTCAAGGATATCTCCGAGCAGACGATATTACTACTTTGCAAATGGGTTCAGGAGATCAATACACAGGCAGAAACTTATCTGGGGATTCTCAAGGATAAGGACGACTTCAAGTTAATTGTCTCGAGCTTATTGGCCCGTGGGGCCACTACCAATTCCAGAATCGCCCTGGCTATTTGCAATAACCTAGAGATCTTGTTGAATGACAAAAAAATTAACTGGTCAGAGTCTGTCTACTTGGGAGTTATTGATCTGGCGATACTTCATCTGACATCATTCAACACCACAGTGAGAAAGAAATATGGAGCTCTGTTGATCAATGTACCTGTGCACATCGTGATTCCCAGGATAAACAGGCAGAACCTGCAGTCAGAAACTAAGAAACTCCGTACAATCGATAATTACTCTGTGGAGTCCCTCACTATTGCACAACGACTTCACATGCGTGGGAACTTTGGGGGCTCAAGCAGTTCTGGAAATTCCAGTGGCTCGGGTGAGATGCAGGCTCAACATTTCAAGACCTACATGACATATCTTCTCCAAGATTACGATTTCAATGCCATGGGATTGTCGGAGATTTTCACTCTGTGCTGGTCAACAATATCAGAATCCGAGACATTGGCGAAAATGTATAAATTTGGACTGGTGAATCGTTCGTTTCTGTTTTTCTGGAGTGGAATGGAGGCTGCCCAGCACTGCGTATTGAATAAACTGAGAACACCACTGGGAAAGCCCCCGGAGACATTCACGAGTATTGAGGGAGCTCTGAAGGCACTGGCAAGAGAGATCTCGTACAAACAGGACAACGTAAAGAAGGATGAGAGAGGTCTCACCGACTCCCTCCACGAGCACACTAGAGTTAGATTGCTTATTGAATTCCTAGAGCATTTAGAGAGGGTCATTCACAATGCCGCTGAGGGGTGTGCAGTGGCCCTTGCACCACTTCCAAAACCAGTTAGAACTTTCTTCCATACTAATAAATCCACGTGCAAAGAGTGGCTCATTCGAATTCGCCTGGCTCTGTGTGTTGTTTCGCTTCATGCTGGTCTTGCAACTAATGCATTGAGGAATGGCCAGAGATTGCTGGAGGATTTGGTGGATGTTAAAGTCACCCACAGGGCGGAGTTCGAGAGAGTTACATTGTGCACTGCACAGGCACTTGTTATCTTAGGGGAAACCGAAGCACTTCAGGGTCTTTATATTTACGCGAAGGAGAGAGAGAGGAAGTTTCCCTGGCTCAAAGCCGCCATGGAGGAGGCAGCTGGACGTTATGAGAGTGCAGCTGAAAGTTACAAGGCTATCCTAAAGGAACATCCCTGTGTTAAACTCCAAGATTCAGAGGCTGAGAAACCAGACGAACCGACTGCCGATGGAGATTCTCATGTTGCTGCTTTTGCCATGCAGCATCTGACACGCTGTTATCTTGCTATTGGAGACTGGACCCAATTAGAAGCCTGGAAGATGTGGGAATCCGAGATTCTTAAGAGGGACAGTAATTATTCCCTCAGAAAACAGATCTTGGGAAATGTTGTCACGCAACAGGCGAAATCCTTGAAGGATTTTGAAAGTGGCGGCACTAACACCATTGAGGAACTCTCTGATTGGACTCTGTTGCATGAGAAAGCCAACACCAACTGGAGCTGCACGAAGACGATGTTGGAAGCCTCGAATACTCTCTTTAATGTGGCTCTGAGGATTCGGGCTGGGGATGAGGACAGAGAGTTTTGCCGGGAGAAGGTGGAGCTCTGCAAGAGAATCGCTGCAAAGACGATCGAGGAGGGCCTTAGAAATATGCCATCGGAGTACTTGAGTGACTCTATACTCATGCAGTACTCCGCTCAAGGTCTTGCTGATCTTCTCGAAGGGAAGAGTGCGAATGGTTTCGATCTTTCTAATTCAGAAGGGGTGAAGAATCTTGGATGCAACGTGATGGGACAGATTCTCTGGTGGTCTGACTATTTCTCCACGAGCTCAACTGCCTCCACTAGTAATGTATCAGGGCTGAGACTGGATTTAATCAAAAGTGCGCGTAAAGAGGGCAATTTCAAATTTGCCAAACGAGAGATGATCAAATACTTCTCGAAAGAACATCTTTTGGGATTCGAATTGAGCGCTTTAGGAAATCCACCAGACTCACGGTTTTCAGAGCTCACGAATATTATTTTGGACAGCCAGATCGCCATCAAATGGACACAGAACAACATGAGGGCGTTCAGAGAGATGGCAAAGTTGTTGTATAGTATGGAACTGATTGAAGATGCTGTGAAGGTGTGCAGTGTCACTGCGCTTGGGATATCGAGGGCAATTGTCTGTGGTGACGAACCAGCGGATAACTTGAGGGAAACTGGTACGAAATTGATGCTGACACTGGGTAAGTGGATCCAACAGCAAGAGAAGAATGTAACAGAGAGCCCTCAATTGAACGAATTATTGAGATTCGAGGCTGTCCATAACGATGGATTGATGAGCAAGCTATTTGGACAAACGACTGAATTGATACCCCACTCGGATATGATAATTGGTAAGTTAATGCAGCTTGGAGTGAATCAGTGTCCTGAGCTGCCTGAGGCTTGGGCTGAATTCGCTGCCTGGTGTTACAAATGGGGAAGAAAAATAGTGGATAACTCGCATTCAGGACAATTGACTGAGACCGACGTTAACAATATCAGGGCGCTGTTGCCTCTGGATACCCCAGAGGCAGACTCTAATGAAATTCTCGCAATTCTCAGTCAGAATAAGAGCATCCCTGAGGATGAGGGAGATATCGAGACAAACGAGGTGAAAACATCCGATATGATTGAGAATCAACTTCGTCAGGTTCCAGTTCTGGCTCTCGCCACAACTGAACATTTGAGTCTCCTGGTGGATATCTGGAGACAGGCACAGAAGAGAATTTACTCGTATTACGAGCTGTCAGCAAATGCTTACTTCAAGTATTTAGAGCTTGCGAATGGGGAGTCCAATGATTGTGCTACAATAACCGCGACCTTGAGACTTTTGAGGCTTGTGGTGAAGCATGCACTTGAACTCCAGCATGTTCTGGAGGCTGGACTGTCGACGACCCCCACTGGGCCCTGGAAGGAGATTATTCCACAGTTGTTCTCGCGATTAACTCATCCAGAGGCTTACGTCAGGACCAGGGTCTCTGAGCTTTTGTGTAGAGTTGCTGAGAACAGTCCACATTTGGTCACCTTTCCAGCAGTGGTGGGGGCATCATCAGATCACAGGAAGGACTTCGAGGAGATTCCAGCGAGGTACGAGAGGGCTGAGGACTCCCCCAATGATTTTGACTTCGACGTGGACGAGGTGGACATCGCCATTCAATCAGGAAACAACGAGGACACTGACAGCCACGACGAGGAGCACAAAACTTTCATGGACGCCTGCTTCGCTCAACTGCAAGAGTGCCTTTCTAATGGAATCCAGGACTCCGTCAGTCACGTGAAAATTCTCGTGAAAGAGCTGAGAAGAATTACACTTCTCTGGGACGAGCTGTGGCTCGCAACTCTCTTCCAACATCATACAGAAATTTCCAAACGGTTTGAACAGCTCGAATTTGAGATCCAGAAGGTTCTTGATAATGCTTGGATAACGAGTGAAGACAAGGAGAAATTAATCACGGAAAAACACAGGATTATTCTCAAACCAATAGTTTTTATTCTGGAAAATTTATCAGCTATGACTTCAGTCCCAGCTGAGACACCTCATGAGCGACAGTTCCAGGAGAAATTCGGTCCAGCTGTCGAGGAAGTAATCAGGAGGCTGAAGAATCCCAAAAATCCTGCCAAGCCTCAACTGGCGTCAACTCCTCTCAAACAGCTGGAGGCAAAGCTGGCCCAGAGAGTGAACAGACGAGGTGCTTATTCCCTCTCAATGGCGGATATCAGTCCAGTCCTTGCCAGTATGAAGGACACGAAAATAGCAATGCCAGGGGTGTTTGCAGTGGATAAACATAAAATCGTAACGATAAGATCTGTCGACAATAACGTTCAGATTCTCCCTACAAAGACAAAACCGAAAAAACTGATGTTCCATGGATCTGATGGTCACGTCTATACGTACCTCTTCAAAGGCTTGGAGGATCTACACCTGGACGAGAGAATTATGCAATTTTTGACAATCTGCAATACAATGATGTCGAAGAATAATGACACAAGTAGAACGTACAGAGCTCGTCACTATTCAGTGATTCCACTTGGTCCAAGATCAGGTTTGATCCAGTGGGTGGACGGTGTGACTCCCTTATTTGCACTATACAAACGCTGGCAGCAGCGAGTGAGCGCAATGGCTGGGACCAAAGGAGGAAGTGGGGCTCCAGCAGTGATGAGACCCTCAGAGCTGTTCTACAATAAATTAGCTCCTCTCTTGAAGGAACGAGGAATTCCCCTGGAGAACAGAAAAGAGTGGCCACTGCCTGTTTTAAAACAAGTTCTGTCTGAACTGATGGCAGAGACCCCGAAAGACCTGTTAGCAAAGGAGATCTGGTGCAATAGTATCAACGCAGGTAACTGGTGGCAGGCGACCAAGAGCTACTCATACTCAGTGGCAGTTATGTCGATAATTGGATACATCATTGGCCTTGGGGATCGACACCTTGACAATGTTCTCGTTGACTTAAACACCGGGGAAATTGTTCACATTGATTACAACGTGTGTTTCGAGAAAGGAAAGACCCTGCGAGTCCCTGAGAAAGTGCCTTTCAGGATGACACCGAATATCAAGACAGCTTTGGGTGTTACTGGGGTCGAGGGCATCTTCAGGCTGGCGTGCGAGCACACTCTTAGAGTTATGAGGAGAGGCAGGGAGACATTGTTGACACTGCTGGAGGCATTTGTTTATGATCCTCTAGTGGACTGGAGAGCTGGAGCTGAGAACTCGATAGCTACCTATGGAGCCTGCCAGGCGAGGGCTAGGTGTACTGGAGTCGGAAGAAAACAGCTGGAAAAAGAACTGACTAAAGCAATGTTTGCAGTGAGAACAATTGAAATGAAGACCGAGTGGTTTCTCAACAGAGACGTTATGCTGAGAAATCTTCCAGCACTCTCCAGACAGCTTGAGGAGTGGCTGGAGACTCATGAAGCCACTCGACAGTGCCAGGACTTGTTGCAGGATCGTCATCAGCAGTTGGGGCTGATCAAAGAGGCTCAGGCCATCGGTAGAAGCCATGGGCTATACTCAGTGATTAAACGATATAGTACGTTTAAACGAGCGAGAGATGCACATGATAAAGCGAAATTGTGTCTCGAGGAGAAGATGCAGGAGTGTGAGAAGCAGATGAGCATGCATAATATGGCCCTCACTGCTATTCGGGGTCCACAGCTCGCCAGGTGGTTATCAGAGCTTGGAACTCTAACAACCGCTCATGAGGATCACATGGTATTTGATCTTGTGAAGGAGTTCCTCCAAAATGCTGGACAAAATCAGATGATCGTACAGTGTGAACAATCGGAGAATGAGCTCACACAATTGGCGACTCAAGAGTCTCTACTCATTCGTTCCTCTCTGGAGTTGTTGAGCCAGTACTCAGCTATTTGCAGTTTCTATCCAGTCAGTGCAATATCACAGCATCGATCAGTCATGTATCACACCTGGTTGAGCCACATGTTGACTACCGGATCTGTGGAAGTTTGCCGCGATGTTATGGGACAATTTGAGATGAATTTTGATGCTTCACGTAATAATGAAGCCAAGTTACAGAGAATTATTGCCTTTTCATTTCAAATACAGGGAATTATGAAAGATACCAATGAAAAATTTGCCAAGTATTACGAGAAAATGGTGGCGAATGAAGGACTTCCAGATGCACAGGCGAAAATTGATAAGACTTATGCTGATACCAGGCTTCAGATAAGCAATTTTCTTCGAAGAGAAAAGGGGGCTGAGAGAGCTCTGGAGGCTGTCAACACAACAGCTCTCTGTGCATTGAATAAACGATATCTCATAATGGAGGGTGCTGCTAAATGTGCTGGTGAATGTTTAGTGGATTTAACGTCGAGAGAGGGGGACTGGTTCCTCGACGAAATGCGTCTGATGTCTTCCTTGATTGTTGAACTTGTCACAATTATACCACTAAGTACTACAGATGAGGATTTCTCCATGAGGCGATCCCTGGAGTGTCTCAGAGGTGCTGACGAAATTTACAAAGGACTTCAAGAGCTCAATTATAATTTCCAGATGATTATTTTACCTGAGGCTTTCAAAACAATCATCACTGAAGAGCCTAGTGTGGTGCTGATGGTGAACGAAGTAGATGAGATAATAATCTCAATTGGAATTCCCCTCGTGGATGTGCTGAATCAACTAGAACTGCATTTGAGATTTACATTGATGGATATGGAGAGCCCCCACGTGCTAGTTCAATCCCTGGTATCGAGTGTTCGTGTTCAATTCGATGCGTTGTTGTCGAGACCTCCGGAATTACGTGAGGTGGGTCAGGACTCCGAGAGCTTGACCCCTGGACAAATGTTATTGATGGGATTCAATGGACTGTTCGAGAAGCTCCAGATAGAGGCCAATACTTTAGTATCAACTCTGGGCTCACTGGACATACCTGCCTGCTGGAAGAAGATCGATCAGATCAGAGAGGCCAAGGAAATAGCAGCACCCATATTCCACGAAGGGGCTAGACGAGTTTTAGACGATATTTTTCTTGTAAAACGATTGCAAGCAATTCAAGAGTTTTTCACGATGTGCCGGGAAATTGGAAATGCCTTCAAAGGAAATGACAGACCGATGAATATTTACGACGACGAGAGACTGAATAAACCAGTCAAATCATTTACTGCCGATTATGTGTCAAGACAATTGCTAGGGGTGACATCCCAAACGTTGGCTATTGTCCTCTGTTTACTACTACAGGAAATGGGTTTAAATGTCACGGAGGAGATTGAACAGAGGGACATTGGGGCAGAGAGTAAAGTATCTCTGGAGGATCTCTGCAGGAAGAATATGGATATTTCCCTGAAATCTGGAGTGTTCACTGGGGCCGCCTTGGGGCAGGCTAGTGCCCTTTGCAGCAGCCTCGAGGGTGTCTGGAGGCGCAAACAAGGAGCCCGAGTAGCCCAGCAGAGTGTCGAGATCGCTAGAGCCACTCTCCAAAGACTGCAGATTGAATTCACTGCACATCAGTGGCTCCATGAGGATAGCTTCCTCACTAGAGCTAATCTCACTCCCATGAATCCCCTCAATCGACCGAATTTTATGCTCGAACTTCGAAAGACAGCGAGTGCTCTCACGAGTTTGCAGTCGAGGGTGTGTGAAGCTCGAGAGCAACAACAAAATCTGGTGGCCAGTGTCGACCAACGATTGAAGTGGGCCGCTGGGGCCAATCCAGCTCTGACTGAAGTGATGGCTGCATTTGGCAATGCTGTTTTGTCTTCCAATGATAAATTGAGTCATCAGAGGAGTCTTGCTATTAATGTGGCAAATACCTGCAATTCTATTCTTCATTATGAAGCGTTGAGAACCAAGACCTCTGAAAGTATGACTAATGATTCGAATTTTGCAAAACTTATGAAGCAGTGGGAAGAGAGTTGTCTGCTGAGGGCTAATTTGTCGGTTAGTGTTTCGATGATCGAGGAGAGCCTTGTCGAGCTACTCCAACTGGATAATAATATTGATGTTAATTGGTTGAGGAAGGCGGAGAAATTAATAGCTGATGCTATTGTTGAGAATCAGAAGACTCTGCAGGAGAAGCAGGAGCAGCATGTAAGGAGTCAGGAGAGGCTCAGGGAGGAGCTGGGGGAGTTGCAAGAGACTCTGGGTGAACATCACAGGCTTATGACTGATGTCAGGGGACTATTGAGGACTATGATAAAGCAGGAGAATATCGTTGGGCTTCAGGAGTTTCTTACTGAGTACAGAGCCTTCATGGAGAGCATTTCCACGGTTGTCAAGGAACTTGAAGGAGAGAATTTGGAGCAGTTGAGAATTATAGAGGCGAAAGTTGTTATTGACTCGTTGACGGAGAAGGTCTCGAGTCTTTATGATGAACTCCTGGAGTTCGCGGGAGGATCGAATGGGGCTGGAGTTGTGGAAAACATTATCGCTGCTAAAAAGAGGGCCAAACTTGTGAGACAAGATACGAGCGTGTGTCTCAGCCCGAGGAAGGGAATTCCAATGGCCAGAGATCCAACGACAGGGAAAGGTACGATTTTATATCGAGAAAATAGTGGAAATATATTTATTGGGAATTGAGTTTTAGATAATTGTGAATGAATCATTAATTTCAGCCGTACAAGAGAGAAATGCCTATGCCCTGAACGTGTGGCGACGAGTGCGAATGAAACTAGAGGGACGTGATCCAAATTCATCGAGAAAATACACAACGGCTGAGCAAGTGGAATACGTGATCCGTGAGGCGCAGAGCACCGATAACTTGGCACTGCTGTACGAGGGTTGGACTCCGTGGGTGTGAACGTCGCGGATGTCGGCGCAACCGCGTCGTATGGTTTGACTCGTTTATCCACCTCAAAATCATATTTGGTACCAACTAATTTCGTACCAAAACCACGTAAAACTAAAAAGAAAAAAAAACTGCAGAAGTAAAAAAGGTACATTGGGGCGATGCAAAAAAAAAGGCCAGCCAATGCTTCAGTTGCTTTGGGGCAATAATAGCGTGATCAACGTGATCAGTGATTCGGTGTATTTTCCATATGCACTTATTGAATCACGGAGAATGACAATGTCAAAACGTCGAGGCACCGGGGGTACGAGTATGCGCGCTCTACGATGAGTCGTTACGCAAAGAAAGAGCAGTAATTATCTCATGCTCATCGGTTACACGAGTATCCTCTGTTTGCACACGTTTAAACGCATGTCGAACGGCGTTTGTCTTCGAACGAAAAAGCAAAAAAATGGAAACATGATTCAAGGATTTCTATGTTTCAACTTCTATCAATGGCAGTGAAATGTTAACTTTTTTTTTTCTCTCTATATTTGGACCTACTGATAAATATTCAATTTCTCTGTTTACATGATGAAAAGGAAAGTCAGGCAGAAATGCTTGTATGTCACTTGATAAGGCGGCGCTGAAAATAGTTAGAAGTAATGCAAATCAATTTTCCCTGCGCTTTTCAATTAGCGGTGAATATCGAAGAGGACAAGTCTCTTACGTTCTTGGTTAAAAAAATATTATTATTAAAAGTATTGGTTTTAGGGGAAATTTGGATTGATTGAATTGACAGTAATTCTGATTTCTCATATTTTCAAATTTTGCGGATGAAATTTGATCGCCGGAGGGGGACATTTTTTGGAAATTCAATGTGGGTTGTCCTGTCGATAATATTCATCATAAATGAAAGCGTAGTTTTTAATAGGTGGACACAATTTACGGTAGCTGTAAGTCAAAAAAGGATAATTGGTGATTTTTTTTGTAAATTCAAATCTCTAATGAAGAATCATAGGCACGAGCTCTTTAATTTTTTGAAATTACACAACAGGTGAAAAAGGTAGGAAAGCAAAATCATAATCGATCGTTTATTTGATATCATTTATTCGCGTATCAGAAATTATTTCCCTCACTCGGGGGTAATAATCATTCAATTATCAACAAAAACATAAAACCACAAACAATACAACACTATCTCTTGACAATTCCAAAGGACATAGAAATTTCTGATAACCCAATGGGAGAAAGTAATACAATAATCTAGGCTCGATTAAATTTTTATCCAAAATCCTCGTCGCCGTTTTGGTGTGGGCGCCGCCGAGAAAATAATTATCAATAAAATTATTATTCTAAAAAATTTACATGACTTGAATAACAATCACTATTTATAATTACCCCAAAACTTCATACGATTCTTTTACTTTTCTTGATAAAAACTCGCTAATATATGTAAATCGATACGAGAGTGGCATTTGTAAATAATTCAATCTTGAAGAAATGAAGAATAACAATTCGATTTATTCTTCAATTGGATTTTCGGGGTATATCTCTGAATCTAAGCGAGATATCAAAATTTCAGTAGGAATATTTTTTGTTGAGCGCATCGAACTCTCGAAAAAAGATCTCAACAAAAATTTCGCCATCTCCCTTAGAATCAGCTGCATTCCACGAAAACGTACCCTCGCGTTGAATCAATTTACTCTTCACCCTTTCGCTTCTGAATTTATTTATTTATTCACTCATTCAAATGATGTCATACTTATTTACAGAAATGTTCACACGGCATTACCTTTGAACCTAATTCCAACAATTTCTCTACATAATTTCAGTCTCACGATGAAAAAAACAAATCATCTCTTTCCTATCTCGATGGAAAATCATGAATCGCTTAAAAAACTCGACTAAAATTTAATCGTAACAAATATTCACAAGTGGAAATGAATGTCTAGAGCCGACCAGCGACGCGAAGGCAATGTTATTGCACTCATTGGAAATGTCAATAACTCACTCACTCGAAAAATTGAAAAGGGAAATGTCTGATTTACCAATTCCCTCATAAAGTTTATCGACACTTCGTTCCATTTGACTCTGACTAGACCTACGTGTCCCTCTTCAACAACTGTTCAATCTGGCTTTTATACATGTCCTTGACGTCCTCCAGGTCTAATCGCAACTCCTCAGTCTCCTCCACTTTTTCACCGTACATTTGCAACAAAGCGTCGTACCTAGTTTGAATTTCATTCAAATTAACATTCAAAGCCTCCACTTCATTCAATTTGGCAGTTAGTTCCTCGATTTTCATCGATAAATTCGATAGCTCCATTTCGAGTGCATCTCGCTCTTTGTTTCTCCGGGATAATTCCCACTGGAGGGTCTGTATTTCACCTGGAAGTCAGTTGGCTCGTTGAGAGAAACGTTCAATACTCGATTAATTTAAATTTAAATACGGTTTAATAAATACTCAACTGGTTTTGTCAAATGCATAAAACCTATCTCATTTGAATAATTATTTTCCTGCAGGCATTTGGCCGAAAGGTCTCGCCTTTGCAGGAGAAAAATTGATTGGATGGAGTAGGTTTCATGTTATGCCAAGAAATTTTTTACTATTGTGCAAACCCCACGATTGACTTGTTTGTGCATACCTTCTCGTGCCTTTAACTGCGCCTGAAGGGTTTCAATAGTCGATGTTGTGTTTGCACTGGCTCTCAAGCCCTCGTAAACATTCGGGAAACGTCCGGAGCTCGTATCAAATACTGAATCATTGAACTGAAAGGCAGAATTTAAATTGTCAATTAGGCATTCCAATGAGTTTCAGTTTGCAAAAGTCCGTGATGAAAATTGATTTTTTAAAACCCCAACGCGGAGCTTTTATTAGAAAATTCTCAAGTTTAAATCGATTCGAGTGCAACTCAAATTAAATCAATTACAAAAAGTTGAAAAATTCGTACAGCGTCTCTTTTTCAAATCGATAGTTTTCGAGATAATCTTTTTAACTGGTCAAGTTAATTTATGGAATTACTCGGTATATTAACGAAATTTCACCTGAAATAATATACTCTTGAAGTAATTAAATACCTCATCCAATTAAAATACCCACCGCTAACCAAACGCTATTGGTGCTGCTAATGGAATCCCTCCTGAGGCTAGAAGTGGGGCTGATCCTGGCCTCCTCCCCCGCACCCTGATGTTGCTCGAGCGATACAATATTCTTTCTCTTTTCCGCATCGATGGCAGCCTTCTCCACTGATAATTTATCACTCAACGCTTCAATCTCCCTGCTCAACTCCCTCACCTCCTCCTGATGGATTTTTTCCATACTCTCCATCTTCCCCCGAATCCTCTCAATCTCCCCCACCAACTCTTCATTCTCCAATCTCCCCTTCTCACACGTCTCCTCCAATTTCATTTTCTCCACATCCTTTCGCTTCAGCTGCGATTCCAAACTCATTACCCTGGATTTCAAATTCAAATTCTCCTCCACGAGAGAACGATCAGTGACAGCCATGCTATCAACTTTCGTCTGCAACTCGTCGATTCTCTCGGCCATTATCTTTTCTTGCTTCATATAAGCAGATGATTTGTGTGCAAGACTAGTCTGAAGTTGTTCGAGTTGACGAAGAAGTGGTTGAGTAGCCAGCGACACTGATTCAGAGAGCTCTTCACTCCTCGTTTCAGCAGCCTCCAGTCTTTTCAACAATTCACTATTCTCCTGTTTAATCGACTCAACCTTCTTCACATTATGTTCCTCAGTCTGGCGTAATTTTACTTTGAGATCCTCTAC
This sequence comes from Fopius arisanus, assembly GCF_000806365.1. NCBI lineage: Eukaryota > Metazoa > Arthropoda > Insecta > Hymenoptera > Braconidae > Fopius > Fopius arisanus. The sequence goes on from NW_011887776.1 coordinate 336,912, forward strand.
CTGGACTCCAAGTCTGCAAGACTCCCCAGCATTATCCAACGCCTGCTTGAGCTCCTCCTCAACACTCGTAAAATTTAACTTGGTCTCTGTCAATTCTGATTTGGCAGCATCAAGGCTCGTTTTATATGCATCCATTTTATGCACAGTAGTATCCAATTTTTCCTGAAGCGTTGTTATATCCTTGTCCTGTTTTTTAACTCTCGCTGTCAACGTGTGCACAGCATCAATTTGACTCCGCTCAACTTCCTCCTTAGCATGCAGCGAACGTTTAAGTCTTTCTAATTCGCTATTCAATTCTTCAAGTTGCTCCTTCTGAGTCTTCAGTGTTGTCTCATTCTCCTTCTCCTTTGTTCGCAATTTTTTTATTATATTAGAGTGCTGGAGCTGCTGTTTACTCAGCTTCTCACCCTCCTCTCTCAGCTGTTTTATTATCTCGTCTTTCTCGGTGTTGACCGATGACGTTTGACTCGACATCTCTTTCTTCAGGCTCTCCACCTGATCCTTGAGTACATCGCGGTCTCTGATCGTCTGCTGAAATTTTTTCTCCAACGCTGACATGCGTTGGGTGTATTCGTCGGTTATAACGTTTAAATCCTGATGCTGCTGACCTCGTTTCTCCCAGGACTCCAGCTGGATCTTCAGGTGATTGTTCTGCTCGTGCAGTTCCATGTTCATTCGACTCACGTCAATTAGTTTCGACTCCCTCACTTCGAGAATTTCATTCATCTCTTGGATTCTTCTCAGGAGTTTTTCGATTTCGAGGCTTGCAGCGTCCGAGCCAATGCTTATTTCACTGAGCTCGCGAGAATGTCCTCGTATTTTCAGGGTCTTCGTCAGAAGGTCATTCGCTTTGTTACAGTGCATGTTCGCTGGGGATTGACGGGATTGCGTGGAACTTGAATCTCCATTTGGACTTGAAATAATTTCAATGTCACTGGAAGTGGTAGTTTCGAGTTCATCGCCACTGGTGTGTCCACTGGCGTGATCAGATCCTATTTTCACCAGATCAGAGCGGCTCTCCGAGGAGATGGGAGAGGTTTCTCTGGGAGGGATCTCAACACTTCGCCCTTCCATTCCCCCAATAATCTCTCTCTTCTCCACCATTGCCTCAGCCAACATATTCTTCACGTACGAACTAGTAGTGAGAGGGGCCTCCTCGCTCTCCTCCTCTCTGAGGGTGGGATTTTCCTCAGAACTAGTCTCAATCAGTGTTCCCTCGCAACTGGAGTCGGTGAGAAGAGTACCGGCAGTCTCAGAGGCCCTTCCAGCCTCTGAACATGTGTCATCCAACTCCGAGGGCTCGATGGTAGTACTTTTAACAATATCAGGATCGTAAGACTCCATTTTTTCAGCTAGACACTCGGATTTCCTGATGGGTTGAGTTGTGATGGGCTCGAGGGCGAGGTGAAGACTCTGTTTAACGTCTTTCAACGAGTCCATGCTAGACTCCAGTTGAGAGGATACTGGAGCCGTGCAGATGGGTTTCTCCACACTCTCGTGTATTTTTCCCTTGCTGTGATCGACCTGTTGTTGAATTGTATCTAGCACTGTCATCACAGTAATGCTCTCCGAGGCAGAGGTGTACGAGTCCTCCGCCTGACTGATTTCGTCGAGTTCGTCGACACCCTGAGGTACTTCCACATTGATCGGTAATGATGTCTTTTCAACACTGAGCGACATCAGCCTCGTCTGCTGAACACACCCAGGCATTTCCTTCTCCTCGATTTTCGGTGTCTTCTTCTCCTCCAAAGGTGACGCATACGGAGAAATATCTGAGGACGAGACGTCCGAACCCTGGGTGACATCAGAATCCGGTTCGATCGACGTTGTGGCCCCATCTGGGGATTTCTCATGGTTGATCGACAGGAAAGGGCTCTCAGACTTTGATCTGTCGTCCAGAATTTCCACTGAACTCGGCGAAGTGACTGAACTGTCTGGCAGAATCTCCACAGACTCAGAATTTCTTTTTGGATCGATCGCTGATGTACTCAGTGATATACTCGGGGATATCAGATCGGATTCCGGTGTCGTTGTGCAATCTGTGTTCGTCTCTGATCTCGATCCCAGGATTTCCACGCTATCTGAACTTCTCTTGTCACTTCCTGACGATATTATCGATATTCTATTTATTTTCTGGGTCAAGGAGTCTCGTTTTTCTGATACTCCCGAGGGGTTCTCAAGGAGTTTCCACTCATCTTCATTGACATCCTTTCTGGGGGATTTCTTAAGATTCTGAAGACCCTCAGCATCCAGTTGGAGATCCACCTGTTGAGGCTCCAGTTCGTCACTAATTTTCAATTCATTTTTATTCACGAATTTTGATTGAATTCGAGTCAGACTGTCTGGCAGTGACATTGAGGGAGTTATTGGAACCGAGGGGGGCTCGGATTTATCGTCAAATGACTCCGAACGTCTCGGAGGCTTTCCTCCCCATTCTTTGCCAGGAGTATCGAAAAACGACCCTGTAAAACTTCCCCAGATACTGCTGTCAGGTTTTCCACTCGTCGTGGCGGGCTCGACATTGCTGGACACTTCTGTATCACTCTTTATACCCCATGCAGAGAAGAAATTCGATTCGTCGATCACAGCTGCCTCTGCAACTCTCTGTTCCTCTTCTTTTATGTCGAGCGCCTTGTCTATCGTTTTCTGGGCCTCCTTCAGGGCCGATTTTGCCAAACTGGCAAATCCTGACGCGTCGAACCAACTCATCGCTTCTCACATCTGTAAACAAACCATTAAAAAGGTACCCGTAGTAATTGGTATTTTTTTTTATTCTCATAATAAACATTTTGTGAAGAAAAAATATAATTAGGACGAGTTGGAGTCGTGAATCAGCAGTGGAGTGAGTGCGTGACGAGAGTAATTAGAGGAGTTCACAATTTATTAGACATTCCCTGCACGAAGAGGTTAACTTCGTCGGTTTTTATCCTGAAAGCCCCTGGCTAGGGATTCCATCACACGGAGGATGAGAATTGAGATGGTCATGGATTTAATTTATTCAATTGTTGGAGGACTATTGATATCTGGTAGTTTTTATGATTGTGGAGTACCAGAAAAATTGACCTGTCAATCAATTCTTCCACGTCAGGTGACCCAGGAGTCAGGAAAAACAGGAAAAAATGGGGATAGAGGACTCACGTTTGTCGGAGCAGGGGATAAACCTCTTGACACATCGACGATACAATATCACTGCAGGAACATTGAAACTGTTTTCATTTGATAAATTCAAGGGGCTCAAGGGGTTGGAATGCACAGGTATCACTGACGTACACAAATTCACTGATGTACCGACCGAATTATTTTGCTCGGTTCCGCCTCTCTGCGACTGCGTCAGTGATTACCTTTTGCATCGTATGCATTTATTTTACAATTTCCTCGAAATTTTCACAATTATTGGTTTTAACTTTGGAAATCGATTTGTAATTTTTTCAATGATTTTTTAGAATTGTTCGTGATCGATAGGTCGGGGGGAATTGGAGGCTCGAGTTATGAGTTACGTTCGAGGTCCACTTGGTAACTGCTCCAGTGGCGCAATTGGTTAGCGCACGGTACTTATAAGACAGTGTTCGTGAGCAATGCCGGGGTTGTGAGTTCGAGCCTCACCTGGAGCATATTTTTTATTTTTTTTTATTGACATATAAAAATATGAAAAACATTAAAACCTGCAGAGTCCACCAAAACCATCTAATCCATCCCAATGTGATCAGTCAATTTTTTTCCCTGCTTTCTTCCCAATTTTTTTTCCCCTCAATCTTCCACCCCTTTCCCCCCTGACGGTAGTAATTAAATACGGATACTTGAATATAGATATTGTGGAGAGGTCAATGAAGAAATGAATTCGATTGCTGGTTTTAATCATAATTTCTCGTTTCTTTAATTCAGTTGTTTCTTCTCGTCAGGAGATAACATGACAGATGCAATTACGTTATTTAAGTTTCGATTTTCTGATTCTCAGAGTTTCATTTTCTATCTTACAATAAGGTGCAACATTCCTAGTAAAATAAAAATAGTTTTCTTTCTAGTTATTTAAATGTGGTACAAACGTAACACAAAGTGCTCACAAAATTCTAGGTACCATTTAATTTGCATCGCTAGGTTTTTCGGTTTTATTTATTTCTCGCTAAAATAAAGTTTATGTTTATCTCGAGGTCTAACGCCATTTCACTGCATGATTTCAATCGAACCGATTATTCGCTCGTTACTTAATTGTGTTTATTGATTGATGGCAGTTGTAATTTTTTAATGTATTCTTGTATTTTGATGATTAATATGTCGATTTTGCCGAGAGAGCTGAATATAATTGATACTCTAAACTAAATGCTGGAGTTCCTTCGAAAAAATCACTATTGTTCCGCTTAAATTGAGTTTCAATGTTTCTGTCTTCGTTTCATCAATTATCATTGATTTTTTAAATAAGTACTTCGTGACATTATTCGTGGGAATAATGCAATACTTTTCATTGTCATTTGATCTCGTTATAACTTTTTAATCTGTTCTTCGTTAATACAGCCCACACTGTAATCCTCTACGAACTTTCCTTAATCACTAAATATGATCTTTAAATATATCTGCATTATTTATTTATCAATATACTACTCTTTTCCTCTCCCCTTAGCTCTGATTTCATCAATAATCTCTGTAGAATTTTAATGTTAAATGGTAGTAGATGAGCTCTGAAGTGTCAATTAATTAATTACTAGAGTCGAACTATTTTTAAAGTTCATTCAGCGACCTTTGGTACTTGAGATTATTCCGCAGTAACGTGACGAATTATTCTTCCGCTTATCGCTGTTAATCCTCATGAGCTCTGTTTATTTCCTTCCAAATCTTCCATATCCGTAACTCCCTAATACCTATTAATTATCTAATTAATGAAATTCCGGTCGACGAGAAATGTGAGGAGAAGAGTGACGATGAATTCTCTAGCTTCTGACGCACATTAAAAGTTACATTCGCAGCTCAGAGATTTCTTTTGTTCATTTTTTTTTATCACAGCCAAATCTATGTACATGTGGTAACGCATAGGCACACACGTACAATATGTGTTTATACATATTTACCAACCGTGTATTAATGACATATATTAATAATCGATGAGCGATGAAATTGGGAAAAGTTCGATGAAACATTCTCAGGTGATTATAACTCACATTAATTACTTAATTACGTAATTATTCTTTCACATTTAACATATTCCATTGTTACGGATAATTAGGTAATTCTTCTACAGGATTATACTGCGAATCAAGCATTCCATTCTGTCCCTAAATTACGTGTGTATGAGTGTAAATGTTGCGAGGCTAGAGTGTCTTACAGAGGAACTCTTCTCCAAAATTCCTTGACAATCGTGTGATGTACAGACGACAGTGATGAAGGTACATGCAGAGATGAATGGAAATTTCACTTGTATCCAATAAAATACCGTGTAATACAATCCGTGTAACTAGAGGACAAGTCATTTCATCGAGTTACGTTGGAAATTTTCAAGTTACATCTAGTTGTTAATGTATTTCTCTGCCAATGTTTATGACTTTAAAGGGAATTAATGGGAAATTCAAGTCCCTCGTCTCTCTGCATTCTCACCAATCACCTGCGTCGATCATTTGCACAGTGGGAAAAAATATATTTCGAGTGAGAATCTATTTACTTCGAAGTAGGGCAGATTTTTTTTTTCATTTCAATAACGTATTTCTTCAGTTGAGTCGGTTCCAGGTGATCTCGGGCGGTTTATGGCATGTGGAGGAAAATATTTCAGTTAAATTCTAGAGGAGGAGTGGAAATGGAACGTTAAGGTAGGACTGGGAAAAGTGGAACTCACGCTGGGGCTCGTACTGTCATTATTTTCAGTTATCATTATTTCTATTATTTAAAATAATAGTAAAAATACTGGAAATTTTTCACTGTCTGAACTCTTGAAAATTCGAAAAAAATGCATTCTTTGAAATACCGCATTCGTTAATTTCAATTTCCAATAGTTGAAGATTTAAATAATAATAAAAAAAATGTAAATCTCCGAAGTAAAAGGCCTCTCTCATCAATAATTATTCCCAGTGCAGTTCATCCACTCAAATCCAGTTAACATTACCAAAAATGTCTCCCCCAATTTTCCAAACGTTTAAATCCCCCGTCGGCACTAAAGTTTACGTCTTGTTTTTGACAATTAATGACCTACTTACATTTTGACGACGTTGTGCGATAATCGCACGATGAAAAGAAGAACTATGTGATAACTCCATAAATGTCACCTACGACGAATCTACATTATACTTTCCAACGTTATGGAATAACGATCCAGTGGCCCTCCATTGACTCTCGTATAACTTTACGATATCCTAGTGCCTGCGAAGTCAATGGTATATTTCAGCTGCCAATTGTTTTTTTTTTCTCCATCCCGAGCGGATCCATTCACCTCCTGGTTCCATCCCAGTTTCATCAAAGGGGAAGAATTATTTTAACGTGTAACTCCGTCGCACCTCCCTTTTATTCCATCTTTTTTTTTTAATCATAGCAGTAGAACGCCGTCCCCCGAGGGGTAACGCTGAGGCATTTGTACCACAACAGTTTGTTTTAAAGCTTTTTTCATTCATGAAAGAGAATAAAAGTCCATAAAACGAGAAATGAAATTGTTTTTTCTCTCTCTGTTCGATTACAACGAACCTGATGACGATGGAGGGAGTAGAAAGCCACAGAAAATTCAATGGTCAACGCAGAAAAGACCGACACACTTGGTATTTCGAAGTTTGTTGAATGAAAAACGAAACGAATAAAATCAAAGCGAGGAATTGAATGACGAGAGAACGAAAGAGAGAATTCCGGGGTTTAAAAAAAAATGAAAAAATCACGAGTTTCCATTAAGAATTCGTGTACGTATGTCAATGGCACTCGTTGAAGAATGCAAATGTTTCTCCCTCCTCTATTTCTCCTTCGCCTTCCTCATTTGCCTGGAATTAATTACGACAAAGTACGATGGAGTTTAAATTAGTGGACGGTGAAGCCAGCAACAGCACGAGAATGAACGTGTGTAATGATAGAAGTCCAAAGCTAAACAGTGGTTTCCCGGTCAACGTGAATATATTCCACGAAGCCGGGAGGCGTTTGTCAGGATGATCCAAGCAATGATTCCTCAGTTGGTGCTCTCCGTGGTACATTTCCCGATCTCCTGAGACTCTCGTCATTGTACAGCCTTTTAGCGCGAGCCTTTGATCTGAAAGAAAAAAAATAAAATCCATTTCATTATTCAAATGCTCCATTAGTGGTGCTCACCCTCGACTCAGTGCGGCTGCTAATGCAATTTTTCTGATTCAATAATGGAAAATGCTTTTCCAACTTCAATTTTATTACTTTCCACTACGGAAAAACAAGCAGAAAGTGTAAACACTCCGTCACTCCCGCAACTGTGCAAAGAGAGGGAGGAATGTTCAGTTATAAGAAGGCTGTTTAAATAATTCATCTAAATTCTCGTGCAGTTGTGAAAATTTTACGGGGTAAGGTGCACTCCACTGGAAAAGGGCTTGAGATCATTTTGTCTGGAAGACATTCAGACATTTGTGTGACACGCGTCGAAATTTTTGGTTGAATAAAAAACCAGTGAATATGAAAATTATTATTATGAAGGAAATGGGGTATCAATGTTTGAAAATATTGAGCCATACTTGCACAGGAGAATGCCTAGAAGACATGCGGATGCTGTGAGTATGCCGGTGCCAGCAGCAACGGCAAGCCACATGCCAGGGGGTAAGAGACCGAGTAATCTTGCACCGCTGCCACAATTTGCCTCGTCATATCCCGAGGGGCAGTGAATTCTGCCATCGCACCAGAGACTCGGTGCAATGCAAGCACCAATCTCGGGACACGTATGAAGGCAATCACCAGTGCCAATGGTTTCATTATCACTGGCACGTCCTGGAAGACGTAACTGTCTGCGAAGTGCAGAACGTGTCTTTGATATTTCTAGCCACGAGGCAGCAGCCTGTCCTGGCTCTCTCGCCACAAAATCAATGAGCAGCGCTGCTGGACGCGCCGGTGACAACCACCTCTCATCAGAATTGCCAGCTGTCAGTAGCCATTCCTCGGAGAATACGTGCACCGTGTAATCACGCGCCCCAGGTTCTGCTGGACAGACAACTTTAAGTAATTTAGCTGGCCAGCCGGAGTACAGGAGAATTCTGTTTGATGTTGGACACTTTGGCGTTGATTCTGATGTCTCTGGTGGCTGTTGATGCTGGGGTGATGACGATTGGGTCGTTGAACTCAGTGGTGATGGGGTTGGTGGGGGCTCCAGAGGCAAAAACCAACCCCAAGTCAGGACAAACAGCGAACGATTGTCTCTCGCTTCCACCAGCCATGGCATACCCTCGCAGTAGATGTCTGGACGCGACAGCGGTGGCACCACGAATCTCAATTCACCACCTGTGACGAATTCATTTTGCAAACCATCAAATTTACATAATTATACTTGTTAGTTGATTATGCGTCGGAGCGTAGACTCAAGCCACGCTGGAATCTCGGTCCTAGCAAAATTCTCTTCACTAACGTCTGTCGACTACTCTTATTCTCTGGGTAAGCATTATTTCTATACATATTTATAAGTACTTTGGTAGCAGGAAGCCCGGATTACGGGACGTACCGATGAGTGTATAGGTAACAAGAGCTTTGTACTCTGGTTCATTGCCAAAGTGGCTTATTGATAAGCACCTTGTATCGAGTTGTATATGTTTTTGTGCAGTGAGCCGTATTACTAAAATCACACAGAAAAATTGTACCTTTCTGTTATTTGATAGAGGAAATACTTCAATTTATGGGATATCCATAGATTTTCGGATTTGGTTTATCGTTGACTCTTTCTCCCTATTTATCCTCTTCCTCTTATTATTTTACTTCGATATTCAACACATCGCGGATTTTCCGGATAATTTTCATATAAATCTTGAAGAATTGCAATTATTTTTATTGAAGAGAAATTATTTTATTGAAGAGACGATAAATCCGAGTAAATTCGAGAAATGTTACGAGTAAAATTGAGGGTATAAAATTCTTGGACTAAAGTACAAATTTCTGTAGGAATTTTTCAGTTTAAAATGTAAAATACTCTTCTGTGGGAAGACTCACCAAAAAATAGTGAATCTCCGTGAAATCGGAGGAGATAGTAAACACAGAGACATTAAAACTCTCACCTTCGCCCCTGAGCCGTTGTTTCCTCGGGCACTCAGGTACACGGATGAGTTCAAAACTCGCATAAAAGAATAGCGTCTCAAAGTCCTCGTGCGGTGCTTGCTGATTAACGACAAAAGTAATCTCAAGTGCTTTCCCCGAAGATATATGTGTCAAAGGTAGATGGGATGTATTGTCACAGAGACATGCACGTTGTAGTTTAGCATCCCTCCACGGTACCTCAAAGAGGGTCAACTTGGCATCTCGAGTGTTTGACTCAGAAAGACATCTGGGTCGTCCAGAGTGAGGATCAGGCTCGCTGATGCAGCTCGTTAAATCACCGAGTGATACATTGTGAATAGTTAAACGTACACGTTCACCAGGACCCGCCTCGATTCTATAGGCACAGGATAAATTCTTCACACCCCCACGGCCAAATAAACGAACATCCCTTGGTGATGTTATTTCACCACTCCTCACCCGCCTCCACACTCTACTGCAAACACCGTCACCCCATTGTTCACCACCTTGAAGTGTCGAAATGAATTCATACCTAGCTTGAAAATTAACGGTGCGCAACGATGTACCGAGTAACATCTCGGTGCGAATGGTAAGTGTTGGTGATACTGTCAAATAACTCTCAGCTGATGTGCAAGGTCTCGTTGATCTCGTCAAGTTTCTCAGTGCAGCGTGTGCACACAGTCTCGGTGTATCATCGCACAGTGTCGTGATGAATGTACCAGTATTTGCTGGGCCATCCCACAGTGTCATTTTTACGGAGCACTGGGGCGTACCAATTTCACTCTTCCTTAATGTGGATACATTGTCTACGGTACCACCAGTGAGATCCCTCTGGGAGTACGATGAAAAATAAAGCCATACCCGGTCACCCACTGAGCCCCTGAGATTCCAAGTGCACACTGAGCCCAATGGCAACGTGTGCTGGGGTGCACGGAGTATTCCACTTCTTCTCGTTGTCTCATTAACGTAAAAATTGCATCCCTGATCGCCCCTCGCATAATCCAATCCATCAGAATCCACATAAACAACTGGTATATCCAATTCAAGTCTGAGTGGTGATGAGCCCAGTGGAATTGGCAGTGGTGATGAGCGAAATTCAATGAGCATCGCTGGTCCACGTGCAGTTATTCTGGGAAGTGGTCCACCACAGTAAACCAATAGTATAGAATCCTCAGGCCTTGGGCCATCCCTAAAAACTAAACGATCCTTCTCCGGTGGGCAGTCCTGCCACACACTCAATTTATTCGTATGATTGCTACCATTACTGTGACCATTGTAATCCATTGTTGAATTACCAGTGGCATTGTTAAAGGATGACGATCCACTGGCAAAAGCCACAAGTATTGGTGCACCACTTGCAATATTACCAGTACCACTACCCCCTTTAACCGATATCATAGCGTGCTTGCAGGTAGGTACGAATTTTTGTCTCACCGTTATAATACAGCTGGCATTTCTCGGATACTCACCCGGATAATTTGGACTCTGCACGCGGCACTGTTTCTTGTGGCATTCATAGAAATTACGTGAGCAGTATGTACCGGGTACTGGTGATCCACGTTCAATAGTCAATCCTGGTTGTCCAAGTCTCGCAACGGCCTCATTACGGGATAAAAAACGATACCTGAGGCGAAATTCAAATGGCACTGATGATGGCGCATGAAAGAGTCTTATTGATGCTGTTACTGTGCTTGTTTCGCTGTAGTATGTGGCACGTCCCTCACTAGCACCACACCAGGAGCCACCGGTGAAGGGACGACCGAGATCTGACAGCTGGAGAGAGCCCTCCGGGCAACTTGCGTACACCCCATCGTCATCGTCATCACCATCTGTTGTCTCTAGTCGACCGATGCTGAAGGCATCCCAGAAGAGTTGTACCAGCTCACCGTGGCTCTCTCCACCAGCTGTGAATGTCAAGTGGCATAAAAATGGTAAGCGTCCCTCGGTTGGACGTGCCAACTCCAATTCATAGGTTCTACCCTCGCGACCATGATAAGTACGATTGCACGGGGTGCACAGTGCGGGCTCATCACTCCCATCACCGCAGTCATCGTTTCCATTGCAGTATGCATCCTGGGGCACGCATCTACCATCACGACACGCTAATTCAGCGAGATCACACTGGGCCGATACCATTGGCACAACAATTCCCAGGATTCCCATCAATATTCCAATGTTTAATGATAAATCATTGATACGTCTCCTTCGGCGTTTTCTACGCCTCCACTCCGCCCTCGGACCGTCCTTCCTCTTCATCCCCTGTCGGAATTAAATGCATGAGTTATTACTGTAGCTCTTCACTACTTGGTCTCTCTTTTTTTTTTTCATCAGTCCAGAAAAACTCGGGATGCCAATTACCCGAAGGTCAACAGTTGCTAATCCTGTCGCATTATTACACCCAGTGGTTAGCGTTTATTATTAATAATTGTGTCACTCTCTCATTCTGATTGAGAATTCGAAAAAAAAGGAGAAAAAAAATCCCCATGGAATTGGGTGGAGAGGACGAGTTGGAATAAAGTCGTATGGAGTGATGGCAAATTGAATTGAACGCGGGTCTCCCGTAATTGAATTGATTGGTACATATGCACGTGTGAAGTGTACGAAGTAGTAGTGCATCGACAAATACCGACACACGTGCAGCGAAGGGTAAAGCCACGCGACGGTGCAAATACCCGTGAATAAATAATCAACACGCGACGTGATTCGACACCTGCTACTTAGCTGTAAGGAGTATTAACAGTATATTGTCAGCCGAATAATCTCCGATGATTTGAGGTATAAAATATATAAAAACGGAGTAAAACGTCAGATAATAAACTAAACTTCAATAAATCGTTGAATTCCATCACCAGCAAACGTCCGATTCACAAATTCCCACTTAAACAACTGCGTAACCCACAGTCAGCTGTAAATGTTACAAGGGCGATAAAAAGGGTACGATATTTGCACATTTGATTTACCATGATTGGCGGTGGGCGTTATTCTCATCACACCGTAGTAATACGATTATGAACGGTGACACAGTCCCTGTCACTTATGCACAACCACATTAGTCTCACTCTCGACATTACCATCCCCATCATCATCATCCCCATTATTTCTGAATGCCGAATGATTATCACAGGTCGTGCACACTAGCGGCCGCAGCATCCGTACAACTGTGTCCCACCCCTCTAAAATCCAGTGCAAATAAATGATTTGAGAAAAAAAAAAATTTAAGATAGAGAGAGAGAGAGAGAGACAGAGAGAAACACCTACAGTTGAACTAAGGGTGAGAAAAAAATACGTTAAATACGAGAGAAGGGTGAGAGACTAGCGCAACCACCACCAGCCAACTCTAGTTCGTCACTACCCGGCTGACTCTCTACCGTTTTCCTCCCGTTTGCCCCCTCCTCGTTTTATCCCTCTACCATCCCTCTATCATCCCTCGATCCCCACCCCTTGGCGATAGCCCTGATCCTTTTCTCTCTTCCCTCTGCACGTCTTTCTCGCACTCCCCTTGCATCCAACCACTTCTACGACCTCAGCCAACTTGACCGCCGCCTCAATGAGACAAGTACATCCCCCTTCTCAATTCCTCTCACCCCCTTTCACCCCTTTCGTTCGTATTTTCACCGATTCCCCTTCCTAGTTAACATTCTCATCAAATAAACCTCCATCCCTTCCCTATGGCATGCAGATCTCAACAAATTCGTTCCTACCACCTTTCGAGGGCCATGTATTTTTCACCAACCCCCTCTCAATCATCCCCTACTCTCACCCCCAGTGTGCGCGTATTTGCTACCATTGGTGTGCGCAAAATTCCGATGTATATTCACTTGTTTACTGTATCCAGCCAATTTTTATATATCTCTGGGTATTTTTTGTTGGGTCCATTCGTCCATTTCCACTGGAGACAGTGTCCAGTGGAAATAGAGCATTGTTCTCGACTCACTACCCCGTATGCTCTTCACGTACACTCAATTTTTATTGCTGTCGTTCTTGATTTTTTTTTATCCTCCCCCTCTCTACTACCCCTTTTTGCTCGTACTGCACCTCGTGCACGTTTTTCCAGGCATCGTTTCGCTGGAGTTGGCGTGTAACGAGGACGCAGATGGTTGCGCCAGTGCCTCGTGGACGAGGACTAGGCCGGGTGTCTCGAGCTTGCCTCTGGCCGCGATAGAATCGATCCGCGTATATGTATCTCTCATCTCTCTCACACACCGCGGCTTTTACCAATCGTATATATAATGTCAAAATACATTGTACATGTCTGAGAACTATTGCAACTTCGCCTCTTACCTAGGAGTACTGATACTTGATGGAATTTCAGAGTCGCACTCGAGTTTTGCCCTCTTCCATTTCCGTTTCAACCCCTCAAAGGCTCTCTATGCCCATGGGAAAAGATTTCTACGATTCAATCTGTCCTCATCCTTCCCCTCGCCCTTTTTTTTCCCTTTCGGCCCTTTTTCTTACTTTGCTTTTATTTTTATTTTCCGACTTGTGGCTCACGCATTCCAGCTTTGGAAAAATCTTTTCACATCCGCGCGGTTTGTTTGCGCAGGGGAATCACGAGGGTGAGTTCGTAAAAGGAGTAAAAAAGATAATGAAAAACGGGAGAATAGGCTGGGAATGGACAGGGAATTTGTGAAACATTAAGCATTGAATCTGTTGTTACTGCATGTTTATTATTCTTAAATCGTTACAATACTATTCATAATAAATATTCTCCCAGCGCACGTCAAGGATTTTAATTTTATACAATATCTACCTGCATAACGTGGATGCATGCTACAATTGCTCGAAATCCGAGGGGAATACAAACACTGACGATAACACATTCGCTCAAATATTTACAATGCAACGAGTCGCAAAAAAAAATAATGGATGGGATGGAAAAAATACGAGGAACAGAGAACACGTCGTCTGAATTTCCGGCGTTGTAAACCATGAAATGCCAAATAAAAACTTCAGTCTTGTCTATCAAACGACGCATGCATAAACATAATAGCAAATGAGTGAAATTAAAGAATAAGAATTTATGAGATTGAGTGATGTCCTTTCAGAATGCATATCGTGTTCTGACGTCCTCAAGTTTTTTCGAAACTTCGGATGACGTTCTCTCGAGATCCCCGGCGATGCTTTTTTGCTTGGATGGTTCGATGGAATTGAATTGCTCACAGAGATCACCATCGATGACATTTTTTACTGGATAATAATACGATCTGAAGGACAGATGATCCCTGCCACATAAAGGTGGATGCTCAGATCTCATGTGCATCTCGAGATGCTGAAAGAAATCGTGATCCTCGTGGCTAGTGAATGGGACAAGTACTCCAACAGTTCCACTGAGGGTGGTGTAAACGAGACTCTCCGAGCCACCAGGTATTAGTGTAGCTTTCTGCAGTGACATAACTGTCTCTCCAATGTGAAAAGAAGCAACAGTATCAGCTTTCTGGCTAGCCCCATTGAGAAGACCACGATCCCAGAGTGCCTTATTCCCAGTTGGATCCTCATCAACATCATCATTAATGCCACTGGCAAGCCTCACAACCGCAATATTACCAAATTTATCAGCAGTTGCCACTGTATCATAATCCAATACACAAGTAGTCGTTATCCATCTTGGATGTGTGTCATCGGCAAATACAATTAATTGATTCTCTTGTCGTTTGTATCTGACAGCATACACGGACTCCTGTACATCACTAACGTAAATCCTCTGTCCCACAGCATTTATCGATACAACAGCATTTGGTATGTGCTTATTCTCACATTTACGCAGAAGTTTCTTTTTTCCCATATCGTACAATCGTAGCATTCTACCCACTCCTACGAGTACACGACCCTGATACGAGCATATCGCCAATGGAACTTCGTCAACTGGCGTTTTGTGAAGCAGTTCAATGCTTGTGCCCTCAGGATTGACTCTGCAACAATACACATCGTTCAATAAAATTGTTAAAATGCGATTTCAATGGGAGAAAACTAGACTGTGTAACTCAGTACTGCAGGTATATCATCAATTTCGACAGTTCATGTGATATTGTCATCATTGGAGTTTTATTTGATCAATCCTATCAGAGTTAGTTTCAAACTTTTCAATGATTGAAAACGAATTTCAATTTTCAACAATAGCGGTCCACTCCATTGAAAATTTCCTGCTAAATTCTCAAACTTTTTCTCCCTACAACCCAGAGTGATTGCAGGTTTTTACAATAAGCCCGACACCACCCCTCTTTATTGTCCAAAAAAAATAAAAGGCATTCATAAAAAGCCTGAGCATTACCCAGAAGGCTTATATTATTATAGAGCCCTATTAACGCTCAAATAAAAATAAAAAATTTGGTCAAACTCACTTGTATGTGTACAAAAATCCTCCATTACTAATTCTGGGGTTGAGCTGGTAGTCCTTAGCAACCCCCACAATGAGGAACAATTGATCCCCTTGATTGGCGAATTTAACCATAGCCAGGCAAAGTGCAGCATAATTCTGCTCCAATCGATGTACCTCAAAGGTGTCCCCAGTGGTAGGTGCCATGATTTTAATGAGAGAAGCCCATAATCCAGGACCAGCCCTCGGTGCTCCAAAAATGGCCTCGTTGGGCTCTTCAGAGAGAAAAGCCTCGGCAAGTTCCCTGGCGACAGCTGCCTCCTCGGCCCCAGCAGCCTCCTGCATCTCCTCAGCCATTTGCAAGCGCCTCTGCTTCTTAGTCTCCTCAGTATAAGCATTGTGCTCAGTCTCAAGGACAACCAGATGAGCCGAATCATTGTGAATGGCAAACTTTCTCGGTGTATATTCAAGTGGAAAGCTCACTTGATTGAACACAGCCCCTAACTTTTCGAGTGCTAAAATTCTCAACGTATTCGTTGATATAGCAACTATGCCCTCGGGACACTGCTCTGAACTAAAACCAGAGGCAAATTCAAGACTCTCGTATGATAATGGAGTCAAGTGAAAACGATTCTGATAATAATAACTCAGCCATGACCTGCTGCTCATCGCCAACACCGCTTGATTACCCTGCATACGTATGCGAAATAGTTTAACTGGTCTTGAGCCGAGATATCTTGTTCTCGTGTCAGCCAAGTCACCTGATATTGGATCGAGCACTGTTCTCAGAAGTACTCCATTCTGGAGGCCAATATTTAAGTAGAGGCTTGTTTGTTGTTGTGGTGATTCCTCGTCGGAGTTCCCCACGTCTTTGGCTGCTCCCATTTCAACAATGCAGAGACTCTCAGCGGCTGCTGGAAGTGCTTGCATACTTCTTGGTGCCAAGCAGTCCGACGGATCCAGTGAAATTATTCTCACAGTGTTATCTTGCAAACCCACAGCCAAAAACCAGGAACGCTGTTCCCCACTTGCCACATTCCCCAGAGCCATGCACATCACTTCGGATGGCATTTTTTTTCTCTCTGTGTACTCATTCAAATGTCCTGCCTGTAATACATAGTTAAAAGGGTAATGAACTCATCTTGTTGGGTAACAGAGTGGAGTAATTGTAAGGCTCCATTATCACAAGCCCGAGAGGGATTCTCATGGCTGAGTGAGTGATCATCGAGCCCAAAGTGGCTCTTCGCATTCTTTACGTCTCGGGGACTATTCATACCCTGGGGAGGGTAACTTCACCGAGAGAACAATAAATGCGGTATTTTCTTCGTTTTATTCAACCTTTTTTCGTGCAACTATCAAAAGATACAATGGAAGGCTATTTCTTACCGGATCCATTTCAAAGTAGACCAATTCTCCACCCGTCAGAGCGATTACAACTTGTCGCTGATTCACGGCGCATTTAACTATCGTTTTTTTACCAGGTGCTTTCCACTCGTTGACACGCTTGTCGGCACGAATGTGACGGATACCATCGGGGTAAACCTTAAAAGGGTAATTTAATAGATATGTTAGCTTTGGTCATGTAAATCTGCTTCTCTATTTTGTTTTTGTGTCCCAGTTCATTCATAGTTGCTTTTCCTTTTGGGAGACTTTTTTTTTTTATTGCTGAGAGAAGACTCGAACATAATCTGAATTTTTTATCAGAATACTATCGATTTCCCTCCGTAAAATGAATTCAATAATTCCGATCCTTTGAACGGTGAGGAGCATTGACAAAGAATTTTTTATGAATGAATACGAGACAATAATCTCATCATATCGCTCCATTTGCTGAATATAAAATCCTATTATCCTGAATTATTGATGTGTAAGAGCCATTTTACCAGGAGTATTGTAATGATAGGGACAATGCTCCAACGATGCGGAAACTCTAGTTATTATCGCACATAAAAGCGACCGACACGTGGATTACGCCAGGTGCCGGAGATACCGCAGTGCAACAATAGCTAATTAAATTGAATTAATCAGACTAACTCACCTGCACAAGGGCATCTTCACCGAGTGCTGAGCAACTAAGAGTTGGCGTTGTGCCGAGAAATCCAGAGTCCGTAACTTCCTCAACAGTTTCACCAATGCTAAGCACTAGTGTTGCATTGACGAATGACACTATGATGTATGCATCATACTCCTCTGTAACCGAAATCACACGAATTGTCTAGATTGCTAGGATTTTTAATGATTTATTGCGGGCTTTATTGCCCTTGGTATTTTAGATTCAACAGCAATTGGTTGATTGATGAGTCTGCGTTAAGCTATTGCTTTTCTCTCGTTTATTTGAGGAGAATTATTTTTTTGTCGACTGTCCCACGAGAGTTTCTTACCTCTTGGACTGTCTGGATTTGGAGCCATCAACCGTTAGCACGCTGGCAGCCTGAAAGAGATAACTGGTGTTTGATAAGAGTGTATCAAGCCACCAGGTTTGTTACTATCCTCTTTTTAAGTTTTAAGTACTAATTTATCGGCCTTTCAATTCGATAATTCCAGTGAATTCTCTATTGATTTTTCACGCGGATGAACAGATTTTCCTCAAAATTTGGTGTTAAATTTTTCCAATAATCGATACGACTTGAAGAGACTTAATGAAAAAATGGTTTTGAATCTCACGGAAAGTTATGAAAATTCAAGCGATTGTTATCTCATAATCCTGCTTCATTATAAATTCGGTTCAGTCTTCAGAATTAATTAAGTCTGAGTAGTCTTCAAAATTTCCATATTGGTAGCGCATGAGAAACTTCAATTTCCTTGAATTTTCACCATGAACCGTCATGAATAATTTCATCTCTAAAATAATTCACTGGTAAATCCCCGAGAATTAGCATGCAATCGTCAATAAAATTCCAATGAATTTCAAATATAGCAGATTCTTTAGATCGCAGTATGATAATTCGGTTATATTTTTCTCTTGCTGATGGGATTATTCTTCAACGAGGGCGTATGAAACCACTAAGTCTTGATGGAGATGAATAAAAATAAAATGTCGTGACTTAAAAAATATAACTAACCGTCAACTCTTCTCTTCACCGTCCACACAGCATTGGGATTACCGGGAAGTTCACTCACAGCCATTTCGGATACTTCCAGTCCGTGTCTCAACACTCGGAGAGTTGATCTGGGTCCTCTACCACAGGCTATATATAGCTGTGGAGTGTCCTCGTTTGCCAAATCTGCAACCTACATTCAAATTTCTATTCAGCCTCAATTTTTTATTAATATTTTCCACGGTTGAAAGGAAGGTGAAGGAAAATAGAGAGTTGTAGAGATCGAGAAATGTTATTTTTCGAGTTCACTTCGATTTGCAAAGGATGACACAAATCAAAGGCGACGAAGATTATTTAATCTCGCATCGATTCACAGAGGAGCTATAATTGATATTATTGAGCCTCTACTTGTCGATGCACCACAAGTTTCCAAGGAGTGAAGAGGTTTACCTGACAAGCCAGAATGGGAGACAAGCTGTCCATCTCGTCGACAAGTACTAAATTCCTGAGTGGTCTTGGGGCAAAAAAGAAAGTGTCTCCCTCCTCGAGAGGCATGGCCGAGCTGAATTCAGGCTCGTCATCGTCATCCCCAAGATGTGCAATCTGGTACAAATAATGATTTCCAAATTCCGAAGCGACGAACAAAAAACCAGTCTTGAGAACGCACATACTGTTGGCCACAGGTACAGTGTCGAAGTACTTGAGTTTAATTTCAGTGACCATGTCCTCGTCAGTCTCCAGGGTGATTTTAAAGATGTCACCCTGCTCTGTCTGAGCCAGGAAGAAGAACATACTCTTGGTTTTATGTGTGGCGGAGCACACGAAGATCATGCCTCTCTCTGGATCGTCCAGGTCGTTTCTCCTCCTTGGGATGGGGCAACGAATATCGTGCTGGTCACCCAAATTCTTGTAGGTGAGGTAGTTCTCGGAGCAGATGAGAACTCCACTAGGGCCGTCATTTCCTCCAGGCACCGACACGAGGAAGTTTGCGTGCTCCTCCAGGGGTTCACTGTACTTCCTCACAACGTGGTTCAACCCGAGGTCAAGCTCGTAGAGTGTCAAAGTCTGCTGCGTTTTCACTGCAGCGTCACCAGTTGGATCACTGTCTGCCTCCTCGTAATCTATTTCCAGACATGCAAACATCGGATTTTCAAAGCCAACGTCAACACCCACGGTGTGATAGACCAGGGTGTTGCTCTTGTGGGCTTCCAGGGGTGATGAAATAGTCAGACGAGCCTCTGGGTCTCTGTTCAGAATGTACACGAGTTTCTGCTTCTCAATGGCACCTGAAAATCCGAGAAATCCAATCGCATTAACTCATTTGATTATTTAAGTCGTAAGTTAAAGATTTTTTTAGCAAAATTATTCAGTATCTGATGTGTATAATCAATGTGATTCAGGTGAAACACGGACAGAATAAATCATCATGAAATTGTTAATCGTTTAATCGCTGTGTTTTGAAAAAGGGAAAAATACGAGCGAAATCGATATCATTGTACTCTAATTGAATTTATTCTAATTAATTTATACTCGAAAAATATTTACCTATCATAACAGCACGTCCCTTGGGGTCGATGGCAAGGTATTGCCCAGGAACAATTCTCCTGCAGCCACTCTTACCAAAAGTCTCCTGGTGCACCTTCTCGAATATATTTTTCGCTGGGATGTACTCGAGGATGACGATTCGCCCAGAGTCCGAGCCAACTACAATGTAATCTTTGGTACCCCCAGTCAAACGAAATGCCATCAACGATCGAATTATCCCAAATACCTCGACGGTGAGGACTGTGTGGACTTTGCCGGTGGTCGGATCCGGGCGCAGGAGCTCCAAGGATTTTCCCCTGGAGACCAGAATCTCCTGCATTTTACTCCCGGAGAAGTTTCCATGGACTGCATGGGTAATGCCTGTGGCACGCTGGAGGGTCAAATTGTACAAGTACATCCTGAGTTGCGATTATAGTCTTTTCAGTTCATTCAATTATGCAAGCGCTGCGCACTCCCCTGCTGGGATGCGCTAGACTGGCATGGCGTCCCTGAAGCCGCTGCAGAATTACATTTTTTTTTTAATATTACAATTTTGATAAACTTTCGGACAGGGGGCTCGAAAAATTACAAAGGGAAAGATGAGTTTAATCAAACAGGGAGAATCGAGCGAAATTACGTGGCATTGATTGGGTATTCGTATCAATCGTATCAGTCGTATGTTTCATCGCTATTTGTATCTTTGTTTTTTTTTCATGGAGAATTGAGTTTTCAGGTTAATATTGGGACGAGCATGGAGGAGGGAAACTGATGGAGAATATTTTACCTCATTGACGAAGGCTGAGACAACACCGTCGTCGATGTTTCTGGATTACTTCGGTGATGAGTGAATTTTATCTTCCAGAACGATTTGCGTCCTGTGCCGGTCAAGACACTCCGTGAAATGGTAGATGGGTGGTAAAACGAAGCGATTGGACGCGTCCCGGAAATGGGTCGTTCCTTGTTGCGTAGTAACCAACGAGAATAAAATAAGGGAGAGGTGCACCCACTGGCATTGTAGTACCTCACCCCGAGAGGTGGAGGGCGCAACACGCAATGCTGGGGTGTTCATCAAGTCGAGGGGGTGAATTTTATTTTCTACGATGTGAATGCTTTTTATTTTTTATTTGTTTCACTGAAATTTAACCGACTATAGAACGAGCGGAAGGGGGAAGCCACATCCTGTGGAGTTTCGAATAAAAAAAATATTCAATGTATTAAAGATATACTACTAATGAAATTAAATTTCAGAATGAGTGCGTTGTCTAATTGGTAACGTGTTTGACTTGCACGCCGATGGCTAGGGTTCGATCCTAGCACGATTCATTTTTTTTTTTCAAAATAATTCCAATTTTTTTTTATAAATGATTAATCAATCGAAATATCGTTTAAGAACTGAATACCTCCTCGACGTTCATGTTCCCCTGATACTTTTTCGAAAATTTCGAATTTTCCAATTACAGGGTTCTCACATTATCAGTAAAATGCTGACAGTCGGTAATGCAAGTCCCTGAAATACCAACAGCTGGCAATGTGGGTTCTTAGTATGTCGACAAATGGCAAAAAAGATCGAGTAAAAAAGTATAAGTATAGAAATTAAAAAAATCGAAATTTTAAATACGATGCTTTTTTAAAATATATACTACTAATGAAATTAAATTATTATAATGAGCGCGTTGTCCTATCGGTAACGTGCTTGGCTGCCACGCCGACGGCTAGGGTTCGATTCCTAGCCGTCAATCTTTTTTTTTTTAAATAATTCCTATTTTTTTGTTTATAAATGGCTATTCAGTCGAAATATCGTTTAAAAATTGAATACCTCCTCGATTCTCATCTTCCCCTGATATTTTTTCGAAAATTTCGAATTTTTCAATTTCAGTAAATACCCCCTCGATGTTCATGTTACTCTGATATTTTTTCAAAAATTTCGAATTTTTCGATTTCAGTGAATACCTACTCGACGTTCATGTTCCCCTGATACTTTTTCAAAAATTTCGAATTTTTCAGTTTCAATGAATACCTCTTCGACGTTCATGTTCATCGGATACTTTTTCAAAAATTTCGAATTTTTCGATTTCAGTGAATAGCTCCTCGACGTTTATGTTCTCCTGATACTTTTTCAAAAATTTCGAATTTTTCACTCCAGTGAATATCTCCTCGACGTTCATGT